>NC_052959.1:36197537-36421663 GCF_013358895.1 Oreochromis aureus
GAAAAGAATAGAACAGAGTGCCTTTACTTAGGACCAAGAGTCAAGTTAGAATAGAAAAGAATAGAACAGAGTGCCTTTACTTAGGACCAAGAGTCAAGTTAGAATAGAAAAGAATAGAACAGAGTGCCTTTACTTAGGACCAAGAGTCAAGTTAGAATAGAAAAGAATAGAACAGAGTGCCTTTACTTAGGACCAAGAGTCAAGTTAGAAAGAAAGAAGAACAGTGCCTTTACTTAGGACCAAGAGTCAAGAAAAGAATAGAACAGAGTGCCTTTACTTGGGACCAAGAGTCAAGTTAGAAGAAAAGAATAGAACAGAGTGCCTTTACTTAGGACCAAGAGTCAAGTTGGAATAGAAAAGAATGAAAGAACAGAGTGCCTTTACTTAGGACCAAGAGTCAAGTTGGAATAGAAAAGAATAGAACAGAGTGCCTTTACTTAGGACCAAGAGTCAAGTTGGAATAGAAAAGAATAGAACAGAGTGCCTTTACTTAGGACCAAGAGTCAAGTTAGAATAGAAAAGAATAGAACAGAGTGCCTTTACTTAGGACCAAGAGTCAAGTTAGAATAGAAAAGAATAGAACAGAGTGCCTTTACTTAGGACCAAGAGTCAAGTTAGAATAGAAAAGAATAGAACAGAGTGCCTTTACTTAGGACCAAGAGTCAAGTTAGAATAGAAGAAGAGAGAACAGAGTGCCTTTACTAGGACCAAGAGTCAAGTTGAAAGAAAGAATAGAACAGAGTGCCTTTACTTAGGACCAAGAGTCAAGTTAGAATAGAAAAGAATAGAACAGAGTGCCTTTACTTAGGACCAAGAGTCAAGTTAGAATAGAAAAGAATAGAACAGAGTGCCTTTACTTGGGACCAAGAGTCAAGTTAGAATAGAAAGAATTACTTAGGACCAAGAGTCAAGTTAGAATAGAAAAGAATAGAACAGAGTGCCTTTACTTGGGACCAAGAGTCAAGTTAGAATAGAAAAGAATAGAACAGAGTGCCTTTACTTAGGACCAAGAGTCAAGTTGAATAGAAAAGAATAGAACAGAGTGCCTTTACTTAGGACCAAGAGTCAAGTTGGAATAGAAAAGAATAGAACAGAGTGCCTTTACTTAGGACCAAGAGTCAAGTTGGAATAGAAAAGAATAGAACAGAGTGCCTTTACTTGGGACCAAGAGTCAAGTTGGAATAGAAAAGAATAGAACAGAGTGCCTTTACTTGGGACCAAGAGTCAAGAACAGGTGCCTTTACTTGGGACCAAGAGTCAGAATAGAAAGAATAGAACAGAGTGCCTTTACTTAGGACCAAGAGTCAAGTTAGAATAGAAAAGAATAGAACAGAGTGCCTTTACTTAGGACCAAGAGTCAAGTTAGAATAGAAAAGAATAGAACAGAGTGCCTTTACTTAGGACCAAGAGTCAAGTTGGAATAGAAAAGAATAGAACAGAGTGCCTTTACTTAGGACCAAGAGTCAAGTTAGAATAGAAAAGAATAGAACAGAGTGCCTTTACTTAGGACCAAGAGTCAAGTTAGAATAGAAAAGAATAGAACAGAGTGCCTTTACTTAGGACCAAGAGTCAAGTTGGAATGAAAAGAATAGAACAGAGTGAAGTCAAGAATCAAGAAAGAATAGAACAGAGTGCTCTACTTAGGACCAAGAGTCAAGTTGGAATAGAAAAGAATAGAACAGAGTGCCTTTACTTAGGACCAAGAGTCAAGTTAGAATAGAAAAGAATAGAACAGAGTGCTGCCTTTACTTAGGACCAAGAGTCAAGTTAGAATAGAAAAGAATAGAACAGAGTGCCTTTACTTAGGACCAAGAGTCAAGTTAGAATAGAAAAGAATAGAACAGAGTGCCTTTACTTAGGACCAAGAGTCAAGTTGGAATAGAAAAGAATAGAACAGAGTGCCTTTACTTAGGACCAAGAGTCAAGAGAATAGAAAAGAATAGAACAGAGTGCCTTAGGACCAAGAGTCAAGTTAGAATAGAAAAGAATAGAACAGAGTGCCTTTACTTAGGACCAAGAGTCAAGTTAGAATAGAAAAGAATAGAACAGAGTGCCTTTACTTAGGACCAAGAGTCAAAGTTAGAATAGAAAAGAATAGAACAGAGTGCCTTTACTTGGGACCAAGAGTCAAGTTAGAATAGAAAAGAATAGAACAGAGTGCCTTTACTTAGGACCAAGAGTCAAGTTAGAATAGAAAAGAATAGAACAGAGTGCCTTTACTTAGGACCAAGAGTCAAGTTAGAATAGAAAAGAATAGAACAGAGTGCCTTTACTTAGGACCAAGAGTCAAGTTAGAATAGAAAAGAATAGAACAGAGTGCCTTTACTTAGGACCAAGAGTCAAGTTAGAATAGAAAAGAATAGAACAGAGTGCCTTTACTTAGGACCAAGAGTCAAGTTAGAATAGAAAAGAATAGAACAGAGTGCCTTTACTTAGGACCAAGAGTCAAGTTAGAATAGAAGTGCCTTTACTTAGGACCAGAGTCAAGTTAGACCAAGAAAAGAATAGAACAGAGTGCCTTTACTTAGGACCAAAGAGTCAAGTTAGAATAGAAAAGAATAGAAACAGGTGCCTTTACTTAGGACCAAGAGTCAAGTTAGAATAGAAAAGAATAGAACAGAGTGCCTTTACTTAGGACCAAGAGTCAAGTTAGAATAGAAAAGAATAGAACAGAGTGCCTTTACTTGGGACCAAGAGTCAAGTTAGAATAGAAAAGAATAGACAGAGTGCCTTTACTTGGGACCAAGAGTCAAGTTAGAATAGAAGAATAGAACAGAGTAGGACCAAGGTCTTTACTTAGGACCCAAGAGTCAAGTTAGAATAGAAAAGAATAGAACAGAGTGCCTTTACTTAGGACCAAGAGTCAAGTTAGAATAGAAAAGAATAGAACAGAGTGCCTTTACTTAGGACCAAGAGTCAAGTTAGAATAGAAAAAAGAATAGAACAGAGTGCCTTTACTTAGGACCAAGAGTCAAGTTAGAATAGAAAAGAATAGAACAGAGTGCCTTTACTTAGGACCAAGAGTCAAGTTAGAATAGAAAAGAATAGAACAGAGTGCCTTTACTTGGGACCAAGAGTCAAGTTAGAATAGAAAAGAATAGAACAGAGTGCCTTTACTTAGGACCAAGAGTCAAGTTAGAATAGAAAAGAATAGAACAGAGTGCCTTTACTTAGGACCAAGAGTCAAGTTAGAATAGAAAAGAATAGAACAGAGTGCTTTACTTAGGACCAAGAGTCAACTTAGAATTAGGACCAGAGTGCCTTTACTTAGGACCAAGAGTAGAGATAGAAAAGAATAGAACAGAGTGCCTTTACTTGGGACCAAGAGTCAAGTTAGAATAGAAAAGAATAGAACAGGTGCCTTTACTTAGGACCAAGAGTCAAGTTAGAATAGAAAAGAATAGAACAGAGTGCCTTTACTTAGGACCAAGAGTCAAGTTAGAATAGAAAAGAATAGAACAGAGTGCCTTTACTTAGGACCAAGAGTCAAGTTAGAATAGAAAAGAATAGAACAGAGTGCCTTTACTTAGGACCAAGAGTCAAGTTAGAATAGAAAAGAATAGAACAGAGTGCCTTTACTTAGGACCAAGAGTCAAGTTGGAATAGAAAAGAATAGAACAGAGTGCCTTTACTTAGGACCAAGAGTCAAGTTAGAATAGAAAAAAGAATAGAACAGAGTGCCTTTACTTAGGACAAGAGTCAAGTTAGAAGAAAAGAATAGAACAAGTTAGGACCAAGAATGGAAGAAAAGAATAGAACAGAGTGCCTTTACTTTAGGACCAAGAGTCAAGTTGGAATAGAAAAGAATAGAACAGAGTGCCTTTACTTAGGACCAAGAGTCAAGTTAGAATAGAAAAGAATAGAACAGAGTGCCTTTACTTAGGACCAAGAGTCAAGTTAGAAAAAGAATAGAACAGAGTGCCTTTACTTAGGACCAAGAGTCAAGTTAGAATAGAAAAGAATAGAACAGGAGTGCCTTTACTTAGGACCAAGAGTCAAGTTGGAATAGAAAAGAATAGAACAGAGTGCCTCTACTTGGGAAGAGTCAAGTTAGAATAGAAAAGAATAGAACAGAGTGCCTTTACTTGGGACCAAGAGTCAAGTTAGAATAGAAAAGAATAGAACAGAGTGCCTTTACTTAGGACCAAGAGTCAAGTTAGAAAAGAATACTTAGGACCAAAGAGATAGAAAAGAACAGAACAGAGTGCCTTTACTTGGGACCAAGAGTCAAGTTAGAATAGAAAAAAGAATACTTGGGAACAGAGTGCCTTTACTTAGGACCAAGAGTCAAGTTGGAATAGAAAAGAATTAGGACCAAGAGTCAAGTTAGATTAGAAAGAATAGAACAGAGTGCCTTTACTTAGGACCAAGAGTCAAGTTAGAATAGAAAAGAATAGAACAGAGTGCCTTTACTTAGGACCAAGAGTCAAGTTAGAATAGAAAAGAATAGAACAGAGTGCCTTTACTTAGGACCAAGAGTCAAGTTAGAATAGAAAAGAATAGAACAGAGTGCCTTTACTTAGGACCAAGAGTCAAGTTAGAATAGAAAAGAATAGAACAGAGTGCCTTTACTTAGGACCAAGAGTCAAGTTAGATTAGAAAAGAATAGAACAGAGTGCCTTTACTTAGGACCAAGAGTCAAGTTAGAAAAGAATAGAAAAGAATAGAGACAGAGTGTGCCTTTACTTAGGACCAAGAGTCAAGTTAGAATAGAAAAGAATAGAACAGAGTGCCTTTACTTAGGACCAAGAGTCAAGTTGGAATAGAAAAGAATAGAACAGAGTGCCTTTACTTAGGACCAAGAGTCAAGTTGGAATAGAAAAGAATAGAACAGAAAAGTGCCTTTACTTAGGACCAAGAGTCAAGTTGGAATAGAAAAGAATAGAACAGAGTGCCTTTACTTAGGACCAAGAGTCAAGTTAGAATAGAAAAGAATAGAACAGAGTGCCTTTACTTAGGACCAAGAGTCAAGTTAGAATAGGACCAAGAAAAGAATAGAACAGAGTGCCTTTACTTAGGACCAAGAGTCAAGTTAGAATAGAAAAGAATAGAACAGAGTGCCTTTACTTAGGACCAAGAGTCAAGTTAGAATAGAAAAGAATAGAACAGAGTGCCTTTACTTGGGACCAAGAGTCAAGTTAGAATAGAAAAGAATAGAACAGAGTGCCTTTACTTGGGACCAAGAGTCAAGTTAGATTAGAAAAGAATAGAACAGAGTGCCTTTACTTTAGGACCAAGAGTCAAGTTAGAATAGAAAAGAATAGAACAGAGTGCCTTTACTTAGGACCAAGAGTCAAGTTAGAATAGAAAAGAATAGAACAGAGTGCCTTTACTTAGGACCAAGAGTCAAGTTAGAAAGAAAAGTCAAGTTAGATTAGAATAGAAAAGAATAGAACAGAGTGCCTTTACTTGGGACCAAGAGTCAAGTTAGAATAGAAAAGAATAGAACAGAGTGCCTTTACTTAGGACCAAGAGTCAAGTTAGAATAGAAAGAACAGAGTGCCTTTACTTAGGACCAAGAGTCAAGTTGGAATAGAAAAGAATAGAACAGAGTGCCTTTACTTGGGACCAAGAGTCAAGTTAGAATAGAAAGAATAGAACAGAGTGCCTTTACTTAGGACCAAGAGTCAAGTTAGAATAGAAAAGAATAGAACAGAGTGCCTTTACTTAGGACCAAGAGTCAAGTTAGAATAGAAAAGAATAGAACAGAGTGCCTTTACTTAGGACCAAGAGTCAAGTTAGAATAGAAAAGAATAGAACAGAGTGCCTTTACTTAGGACCAAGAGTCAAGTTAGAATAGAAAAGAACAGAATAGAACAGAGTGAACCTTTACTTGGGACCAAGAGTCAAGTTGGAATAGAAAAGAATAGAACAGAGTGCCTTTACTTAGGACCAAGAGTCAAGTTAGAATAGAAAAGGACCAGTGCCTTTACTTAGGACCAAGAGTCAAGTTAGATTAGAAAAGAATAGAACAGAGTGCCTTTACTTAGGACCAAGAGTCAAGTTAGAATAGAAAAGAATAGAACAGAGTGCCTTTACTTGGGACCAAGAGTCAAGTTAGAATAGAAAAGAATAGAACAGAGTGCCTTTACTTAGGACCAAGAGTCAAGTTAGATTAGAAAAGAATAGAACAGAGTGCCTTTACTTAGGACCAAGAGTCAAGTTAGAATAGAAAAGAATAGAACAGAGTGCCTTTACTTAGGACCAAGAGTCAAGTTAGAATAGAAAAGAATAGAACAGAGTGCCTTTACTTAGGACCAAGAGTCAAGTTAGAATAGAAAAGAATAGAACAGAGTGTGCCTCTAGAAACTTAGGACCAAGAGTCAAGTTAGAATGAAAAGGAATAGAAAAGAATAGAACAGAGTGCCTTTACTTAGGACCAAGAGTCAAGTTAGAATAGGACCAAAAGAATAGAACAGAGTGCCTCTACTTAGGACCAAGAGTCAAGTTGGAATAGAAAAGAATAGAACAGAGTGCCTTTACTTGGGACCAAGAGTCAAGTTAGAATAGAAAAGAATAGAACAGAGTGCCTTTACTTAGGACCAAGAGTCAAGTTAGAATAGAAAAGAATAGAACAGAGTGCCTTTACTTAGGACCAAGAGTCAAGTTAGATTAGAAAAGAATAGAACAGAGTGCCTTTACTTGGGACCAAGAGTCAAGTTAGAATAGAAAAGAATAGAACAGAGTGCCTCTACTTGGGACCAAGAGTCAAGTTAGAATAGAAAAGAATAGAACAGAGTGTGCAAGAGTCAAGTTTTACTACTTGGGACCAAGAGTCAAGTTAGAATAGAAAAGAATAGAAAAGAGTGCCTCTACTTGGGACCAAGAGTCAAGTTAGAATAGAAAAGAATAGAACAGAGTGCCTCTACTTAGGACCAAGAGTCAAGTTAGAATAGAAAAGAATAGAAAAGAGTGCCTCTACTTGGGACCAAGAGTCAAGTTAGAATAGAAAAGAATAGAACAGAGTGCCTCTACTTAGGACCAAGAGTCAAGTTAGAATAGAAAAGAATAGAACAGAGTGCCTTTACTTGGGACCAAGAGTCAAGTTAGAATAGAAAAGAATAGAACAGAGTGCCTTTACTTAGGACCAAGAGTCAAGTTGGAATAGAAAAGAATAGAACAGAGTGCCTTTACTTGGGACCAAGAGTCAAGTTAGAATAGAAAAGAATAGAAAGAATAGAAAAGTCAAGTGAAAAGAATACTTGAGGACCAAGAGAGTCAAGTTGGAATAGAAAAGAATAGAACAGAGTGCCTTTACTTAGGACCAAGAGTCAAGTTGGAATAGAAAAGAATAGAACAGAGTGCCTTTACTTAGGACCAAGAGTCAAGTTAGAATAGAAAAGAATAGAAAAGAGTGCCTCTACTTAGGACCAAGAGTCAAGTTGGAATAGAAAAGAATAGAACAGAGTGCCTTTACTTAGGACCAAGAGTCAAGTTAGAATAGAAAAGAATAGAAAAGAGTGCCTCTACTTAGGACCAAGAGTCAAGTTAGAATAGAAAAGAATAGAACAGAGTGCCTCTACTTAGGACCAAGAGTCAAGTTAGAATAGAAGAGTGCCTTTACTTAGGACCAAGAGTCAAGTTAGAATAGAAGAATAGAACAGAGTGCCTCTACTTAGGACCAAGAGTCAAGTTAGAATAGAAAAGAATAGAACAGAGTGCCTTTACTTAGGACCAAGAGTCAAGTTAGAATAGAAAAGAATAGAACAGAGTGCCTCTACTTAGGACCAAGAGTCAAGTTGGAATAGAAAAGAATAGAACAGAGTGCCTTTACTTAGGACCAAGAGTCAAGTTGGAATAGAAAAGAATAGAACAGAGTGCCTTTACTTGGGACCAAGAGTCAAGTTGGAATAGAAAAGAATAGAACAGAGTGCCTTTACTTAGGACCAAGAGTCAAGTTAGAATAGAAAAGAATAGAACAGAGTGCCTCTACTTAGGACCAAGAGTCAAGTTGGAATAGAAAAGAATAGAACAGAGTGCCTTTACTTAGGACCAAGAGTCAAGTTGGAATAGAAAGAATAGAACAGAGTGCCTTTACTTAGGACCAAGAGTCAAGTTGGAATAGAAAAGAATAGAACAGAGTGCCTTTACTTAGGACCAAGAGTCAAGTTGGAATAGAAAAGAATAGAACAGAGTGCCTTTACTTGGGACCAAGAGTCAAGTTGGAATAGAAAAGAATAGAACAGAGTGCCTTTACTTAGGACCAAGAGTCAAGTTAGAATAGAAAAGAATAGAACAGAGTGCCTTTACTTGGGACCAAGAGTCAAGTTGGAATAGAAAAGAATAGAACAGAGTGCCTTTACTTAGGACCAAGAGTCAAGTTGGAATAGAAAAGAATAGAACAGAGTGCCTCTACTTAGGACCAAGAGTCAAGTTGGAATAGAAAAGAATAGAACAGAGTGCCTTTACTTAGGACCAAGAGTCAAGTTAGAATAGAAAAGAATAGAAAAGAGTGCCTCTACTTGGGACCAAGAGTCAAGTTAGAATAGAAAAGAATAGAAAAGAGTGCCTCTACTTAGGACCAAGAGTCAAGTTAGAATAGAAAAGAATAGAACAGAGTGCCTCTACTTGGGACCAAGAGTCAAGTTAGAATAGAAAAGAATAGAACAGAGTGCCTCTACTTAGGACCAAGAGTCAAGTTAGAATAGAAAAGAATAGAACAGAGTGCCTTTACTTAGGACCAAGAGTCAAGTTAGAATAGAAAAGAATAGAAAAGAGTGCCTCTACTTAGGACCAAGAGTCAAGTTAGAATGAAAAGAATAGAACAGAGTGCCTCTACTTAGGACCAAGAGTCAAGTTAGAATAGAAAAGAATAGAACAGAGTGCCTCTACTTAGGACCAAGAGTCAAGTTAGAATAGAAAAGAATAGAACAGAGTGCCTCTACTTAGGACCAAGAGTCAAGTTAGAATAGAAAAGAATAGAACAGAGTGCCTTTACTTGGGACCAAGAGTCAAGTTGGAATAGAAAAGAATAGAACAGAGTGCCTTTACTTAGGACCAAGAGTCAAGTTGGAATAGAAAAGAATAGAACAGAGTGCCTTTACTTAGGACCAAGAGTCAAGTTGGAATAGAAAAAGAATAGAACAGAGTGCCTCTACTTAGGACCAAGAGTCAAGTTAGAATAGAAAAGAATAGAACAGAGTGCCTCTACTTAGGACCAAGAGTCAAGTTAGAATAGAAAAGAATAGAACAGAGTGCCTTTACTTAGGACCAAGAGTCAAGTTGGAATAGAAAAAGAATAGAACAGAGTGCCTTTACTTAGGACCAAGAGTCAAGTTGGAATAGAAAAGAATAGAACAGAGTGCCTTTACTTAGGACCAAGAGTCAAGTTAGAATAGAAAAGAATAGAACAGAGTGCCTTTACTTAGGACCAAGAGTCAAGTTAGAATAGAAAAGAATAGAAAAGAGTGCCTCTACTTAGGACCAAGAGTCAAGTTAGAATAGAAAAGAATAGAAAAGAGTGCCTCTACTTGGGACCAAGAGTCAAGTTAGAATAGAAAAGAATAGAACAGAGTGCCTCTACTTGGGACCAAGAGTCAAGTTAGAATAGAAAAGAATAGAACAGAGTGCCTTTACTTAGGACCAAGAGTCAAGTTTAGAATAGAAAAGAATAGAAAAGAGTGCCTCTACTTGGGACCAAGAGTCAAGTTAGAATAGAAAAGAATAGAACAGAGTGCCTCTACTTAGGACCAAGAGTCAAGTTAGAATAGAAAAGAATAGAACAGAGTGCCTTTACTTAGGACCAAGAGTCAAGTTAGAATAGAAAAGAATAGAACAGAGTGCCTCTACTTAGGACCAAGAGTCAAGTTAGAATAGAAAAGAATAGAACAGAGTGCCTTTACTTGGGACCAAGAGTCAAGTTAGAATAGAAAAGAATAGAACAGAATGCCTTTACTTAGGACCAAGAGTCAAGTTGGAATAGAAAAGAATAGAACAGAGTGCCTTTACTTGGGACCAAGAGTCAAGTTGGAATAGAAAAGAATAGAACAGAGTGCCTTTACTTGGGACCAAGAGTCAAGTTGGAATAGAAAAGAATAGAACAGAGTGCCTTTACTTAGGACCAAGAGTCAAGTTAGAATAGAAAAGAATAGAACAGAGTGCCTTTACTTAGGACCAAGAGTCAAGTTGGAATAGAAAAGAATAGAACAGAGTGCCTTTACTTGGGACCAAGAGTCAAGTTGGAATAGAAAAGAATAGAACAGAGTGCCTCTACTTGGGACCAAGAGTCAAGTTGGAATAGAAAAGAATAGAACAGAGTGCCTTTACTTAGGACCAAGAGTCAAGTTGGAATAGAAAAGAATAGAACAGAGTGCCTTTACTTAGGACCAAGAGTCAAGTTGGAATAGAAAAGAATAGAACAGAGTGCCTTTACTTGGGACCAAGAGTCAAGTTGGAATAGAAAAGAATAGAACAGAGTGCCTTTACTTAGGACCAAGAGTCAAGTTAGAATAGAAAAGAATAGAACAGAGTGCCTTTACTTAGGACCAAGAGTCAAGTTGGAATAGAAAAGAATAGAACAGAGTGCCTTTACTTAGGACCAAGAGTCAAGTTGGAATAGAAAAGAATAGAACAGAGTGCCTCTACTTGGGACCAAAGAGTCAAGTTGGAATAGAAAAGAATAGAACAGAACAGTGCCTTTACTTAGGACCAAGAGTCAAGTTGGAATAGAAAAGAATAGAACAGAGTGCCTTTACTTAGGACCAAGAGTCAAGTTAGATTAGAAAAGAATAGAACAGAGTGCCTTTACTTGGGACCAAGTGTCAAGTTGGAATGGAAGAAAAGAATAGAACAGAGTGCCTTTACTTAGGACCAAGAGTCAAGTTGGAATAGAAAAGAATAGAACAGAGTGCCTTTACTTAGGACCAAGAGTCAAGTTAGAATAGAAAAGAATAGAACAGAGTGCCTCTACTTAGGACCAAGAGTCAAGTTAGATTAGAAAAGAATAGAACAGAGTGCCTTTACTTAGGACCAAGAGTCAAGTTAGATTAGAAAAGAATAGAACAGAGTGCCTTTACTTAGGACCAAGAGTCAAGTTAGAATAGAAAAGAATAGAACAGAGTGCCTCTACTTGGGACCAAGAGTCAAGTTGGAATAGAACACTTAGGACCCAGAGTCAAGTTGGAAATGCTCAAGAATAGAACAGAGTGCCTTTACTTAGGACCAAGAGTCAAGTTGGAATAGAAAAGAATAGAACAGAGTGCCTCTACTTAGGACCAAGAGTCAAGTTGGAATAGAAAAGAATAGAACAGAGTGCCTCTACTTAGGACCAAGAGTCAAGTTGGAATAGAAAAGAATAGAACAGAGTGCCTTTACTTAGGACCAAGAGTCAAGTTAGAATAGAAAGAATAGAACAGAGTGCCTCTACTTGGGACCAAGAGTCAAGTTGGAATAGAAAAGAATAGAACAGAGTGCCTTTACTTGGGACCAAGAGTCAAGTTAGAATAGAAAAGAATAGAACAGAGTGCCTCTACTTGGGACCAAGAGTCAAGTTAGAATAGAAAAGAATAGAACAGAGTGCCTCTACTTAGGACCAAGAGTCAAGTTGGAATAGAAAAGAATAGAACAGAGTGCCTCTACTTGGGACCAAGAGTCAAGTTGGAATAGAAAAGAATAGAACAGAGTGCCTTTACTTAGGACCAAGAGTCAAGTTAGAATAGAAAAGAATAGAACAGAGTGCCTCTACTTGGGACCAAGAGTCAAGTTGGAATAGAAAAAAGAATAGAACAGAGTGCCTTTACTTAGGACCAAGAGTCAAGTTGGAATAGAAAAGAATAGAACAGAGTGCCTTTACTTAGGACCAAGAGTCAAGTTAGAATAGAAAAGAATAGAACAGAGTGCCTCTACTTAGGACCAAGAGTCAAGTTGGAATAGAAAAGAATAGAACAGAGTGCCTCTACTTAGGACCAAGAGTCAAGTTGGAATAGAAAAGAATAGAACAGAGTGCCTTTACTTGGGACCAAGAGTCAAGTTGGAATAGAAAAGAATAGAACAGAGTGCCTTTACTTAGGACCAAGAGTCAAGTTAGAATAGAAAAGAATAGAACAGAGTGCCTCTACTTGGGACCAAGAGTCAAGTTGGAATAGAAAAGAATAGAACAGAGTGCCTTTACTTAGGACCAAGAGTCAAGTTAGAATAGAAAAGAATAGAACAGAGTGCCTTTACTTAGGACCAAGAGTCAAGTTGGAATAGAAAAGAATAGAACAGAGTGCCTCTACTTAGGACCAAGACTCAAGTTGGAATAGAAAAGAATAGAACAGAGTGCCTTTACTTAGGACCAAGAGTCAAGTTGGAATAGAAAAGAATAGAACAGAGTGCCTTTACTTAGGACCAAGACTCAAGTTGGAATAGAAAAGAATAGAACAGAGTGCCTTTACTTAGGACCAAGACTCAAGTTGGAATAGAAAAGAATAGAACAGAGTGCCTTTACTTAGGACCAAGAGTCAAGTTGGAATAGAAAAGAATAGAACAGAGTGCCTTTACTTAGGACCAAGACTCAAGTTGGAATAGAAAAGAATAGAACAGAGTGCCTTTACTTAGGACCAAGACTCAAGTTGGAATAGAAAAGAATAGAACAGAGTGCCTTTACTTAGGACCAAGAGTCAAGTTGGAATAGAAAAGAATAGAACAGAGTGCCTTTACTTAGGACCAAGAGTCAAGTTGGAATAGAAAAGAATAGAACAGAGTGCCTTTACTTGGGACCAAGACTCAAGTTGGAATAGAAAAGAATAGAACAGAGTGCCTGTACTTGGGACCAAGACTCAAGTTGGAATAGAAAAGAATAGAACAGAGTGCCTTTACTTAGGACCAAGACTCAAGTTGGAATAGAAAAGAATAGAACAGAGTGCCTTTACTTAGGACCAAGAGTCAAGTTGGAATAGAAAAGAATAGAACAGAGTGCCTTTACTTAGGACCAAGAGTCAAGTTGGAATAGAAAAGAATAGAACAGAGTGCCTTTACTTAGGACCAAGAGTCAAGTTAGAATAGAAAAGAATAGAAAAGAGTGCCTTTACTTAGGACCAAGAGTCAAGTTAGAATAGAAAAGAATAGAAAAGAGTGCCTCTACTTAGGACCAAGAGTCAAGTTAGAATAGAAAAGAATAGAACAGAGTGCCTTTACTTAGGACCAAGAGTCAAGTTAGAATAGAAAAGAATAGAAAAGAGTGCCTTTACTTAGGACCAAGAGTCAAGTTAGAATAGAAAAGAAAAGAAAAGAGTGCCTTTACTTAGGACCAAGAGTCAGTCAAAATAAAAGTCCACCCAAGCTTCTGTCGCCCACCTTAAAGCTGAGAAAGACAGGCTACTTCTCATCGCTAACGTTTTACTGCCGTCCTTTATCATTTGAAGTTCAGTGACAGTGTCTGTCCGTGCTGGACCCCCATAAAAGTTAGTTAAGAATAAGAATTAACTCCCACGTAAAGTTTCTAATAAAGCCCAAGTGGTGTGTCTAAAATCTGAAATCATGTACGCTGTTATCTGGGACTCCATGAAGATGAGGATGAAGACGAGTATGGCTGGCAGGATGCTGGCGCCCATCATCCAGGCTGGAAACTGCCCGTCCGACCCCTGTAGGGAAATCACCCAGCCTCGCTTCTCTGGGCTGGACACCGAGAATCCGCTGGGCACGTTCAGTTTCTGCGAGCAAAGGATGAAGGCAGCTATTTAAAGCCCAGTACAAGGTTCATTTTTTGAGGCTTAAAATGTGCTCCGCCCCCACCTGCGTATAGGTGTCCTGCACACTGTAGTCCACCAGCACCATGATGAGGATGGCAATGGGGACCCCAAAGTCTCCGATGATCCTACGGAGCTGAAACACACAAAACATCATGTGAGAGCTCAGTAGGTACAAGGAAGGAAACATCCAGATGTAGAACCAATGACACAAGTGTGGGTGCATCTGAGCTCATTCAGAACACCTGGACAGGAAGTGAATCTGAGACACTGGTGGAGGTCTTTGGTGCCTTGTTTTGGATGTACATTGATGGTATCTAACACTGTGATGGTCTATAACAGCTTAACATGTGTACACCTGTATTTACATATAACTGTGCTCATAAACACCAGAGCCTATTATTTAAAGAAGGTGGGCCGTGTTTATGCAGTGGCCCAGGAGCTCTTTTCAACCTTTTACTTACTTTACAAAATGTTTTTCTTTATATTTTTACAGTCAGCTAAGCCACTCCGAGCCTTAATACAGTACAGAAGGGCTGCATTGTGGGACATTGAGTTTTTACATCCCCAAAGCTGAATTTGATCCCAGCAGACATACAGTGGAGAATGTGAGTGCTATGTGTGAAAGAAGAGTCCTTCATTGTCATTATGTGTTCACACATAATGACAATGAAGGACTCTTCTTTGTAGGTACCTTAACTGTTTACACCTCAGCTTATCTAAACTGTATAATGAGCTGAACTTTCATACCCGCACTCATACAAACGTGCTGTGTTTGTATGAATCTCTGCAGTTACAGTATTTTCCATCATTCTGTCCAATCAGTATATCTCAGGCTGTGAGGACGAATACACCTGGGCAAGTAGGCAGTCTGTCACAGGGCGACCACAGACAGACAGACAATGATTTATGCTCACCTTACCACCTGCAGCCAGTTTAGAGTAATCACTCATCAAACTGGCTGTGGAGAGAAACCAGCACATTGAGAAACTGGAGAAAGGATCTCGAGACTGTGATCCCAGTGTGTTAACCAGCACACCACCGAGCTGCTCTGTATGTACTTTCAATCTTTTAGATCTTAGCCTGCAGAACCTCGTATGTACTGTAATGTGTGTATACCTGTATGTACCTGTGTTTGTATGTACTGACCCTTCCAGGGAAGAAGGAGCTGTTCTTGAACTTGCGAAGGTAGAAGGCAATGAAATACGTTCCTGCCATGAGGACCAATGACAGCAGAGCAGTGTTCGGTTCTCCAACAACTTTCCCAGGATTCCCGGTGGCCATAGTGTAGTTGCAGTGAGATGGAGATTCAGTGTTGTTTCCATGGTAACAGTTATGGAGTGGATGCTCCTGAAAGATCTGGGAAAGACCAACAAAGAAGACATTGGCTAAAGTGTCTGTAACTACTTGATGTGCAGCAGGAAGCACTGAGTCTGTCTTGACCTCACAAGACGGAGTCTCCCATCTTCCTCCCCTCACATCCAAACTGTGGCAGATGGCTGCAGCAGGAATTTGAAATGAACTGACAACAGTGTTAGCTCCTGAACAGACCATCAAAATGATAGAACTGCCTGAGCTGTTTCAGAATCTCGGTTTCCCTCTGCAAAGTGTGTTGAGTATCTACAATGGTGTGAAAATTCTTTAATGCGAACAACACCTGTTCGCAATAAAGAAATCACTTAAATAAGTCCTGCCTGACAAAGTTGAGTTGACCAAAAGATCCTCAAAAGCCAGACATTATGCTGTGATCCAAGGAAATTCAGGAACAAATGAGAAACACAGTAGATGTCTCAGTTGGGAAAAGGTTATAAAGCCATTTCTAAAGCTGTGAGACTTCAGTGAACCGCAGTGAGAGCTATTATCCACAAATGGCAAAGACAGGAACAACGAGCCTTCCCAGCAGTGGCCGGCTGACCATCCAAGAGGTCACAAAAGACCCGAGAAGAACATCCAGAGAACCACAGGCCTCACTGGCCTCGGTTAAGGTCAGAGTTCATGACTCCACCATAAGAAATAGACTGGGCAGAAATGGCATCCATGGCAGAAAACCACTGCTAAGCAAAAGGAACGTAAAGGCTGATCTCAGTTTCCCAGAAAACATCGTGATGATGCCCAAGACTTATGGGAAAATACTCTGTGGACTGACAAGACAAAAGTTGAACTTTTTGAGTCCCGTTACATCTGATTTAAAAGTAACACAGCACTTCAGAAAGGGAACATCATACCAACAGTAAAATATGGTGGTTGTAGTGCAATGGTCTGGCGCTGTTTTGCTACCTCATGAACAGGAAGTTTGCTGTGGTAAATGGACCCATGAATTGTGCTGTCTACCAAAACATCCTGAAGGAGAATGTCCGGCTGTTCTGCAGCAGGACAATGATTCAAAACACACCAGCAAGTCCACCTGTGAATGGCTTAAGAAAAACAAAATGAAGACTTTGGAGTCCTAACCTGAATCCCATTGAGATGCTGTGGCACAACCTTAAAAAGGTGCTACCCTCCAATGTGACAGAATTACAACCATTTTGGGCCACAATTCCTCCACAGTGCCATAAAACACTCTTTCAATTATCACAAATGATGATGGCAGTTGTTGCTGCTGAGGCTGGCCCAACCAGTTATTAGGTTTAGGGGGCAATCACCTTTTCAAACAGGGTCATGTAGGTTCCTTTAATCATGAACACCTTCATTTAGAAACTGCATTTTGTGTTTACTTGTCTTTGTCTAATATTTGAATTTGTTTGATGATCTGTTTCGGATCAAGCAACCAAGAACATACAGGCGCAGGTATAATCTTCAAAAGATGGGCTTTATTATACCCCAGAAAAGACAAAGTTATCCAAAAAATTCAAAATATTGGAACCAACTAAGAACTAAGTCAGCCCATGAACTCGACTAAACAGAATTCTACTAAAAAATAATCTCGTAAGCCAACAAACTGACCTGCCCAAATAAGAGACAACTCTATTTATATAGCAGCTGAATGAACCATTTTAAACATCAGAGGTGAAAATGACAAAGACGATAGCTAAAGTTAATACAGGAAGAAACTCTATCCCCCCGTGTGGTCACAACTAATGGTTAAGTCCATTTTGTTGGCCTCTGCACTTAAACCAGCTCCACCCTCAGCCTCCTCAAACCAGGAAGGACCGGAGCAGCAGCCAGGTTTCTCAGAAAGACAGAAAGTGATTATTACAGCTAGTGATGGGTAGATGAGGCCTCGTGAAGCGTTTCAGCACATTCCCCAAACTGTATCGATACTGTTGCTGTTTTGCTCCATACTGACACCTGCTGGACCTTAAATATCATTGCAGGCAACTTACTTGAGACTCACAACAGACACTGATTCAATGACCTAGTCATACGTGTATACACTGTAAGGTATTGTACTTTCCATGGAATCATTTTATATCTTCTACATTTCAAATATTGTAGACATCTATAAAATATATTGTGAATGACACTAAGTGAAAATTAAAATGAAAGTATTGTGAATGTAATATTACCCATTTGACTCAGAGTTTATTATAAAATTCTATTCAGAAAAATAAGTTTATCCAATGTTTTTGCATTCAGTCTATTGCGTTTTTTGGACACCATTTCCCCAGCTTTGGAAAACTCACAGGCACAGATGAAGCTGGGGTACACAAAGACTGTAAAGTCAGGTGGGAAAAGTTCTGATAAGATGTCTTCCTATTCCCCCAGTACCTTAAAGGATTCTCTCTTCAGTCCTCATTTTCATATCCTTTCAAAGAATATCTAAGTGAAAGAATCCACGAATTACCTGAAAAACTTCTGAACTTACCTTGACCAGCTTGGCGAAGGTCTCATAGATAAAAATGAGGGAGATCAGGAAGGAGAAGATCTCCTGTGTGAAGCGTGATACAAAGCGAACGAGTATGCTTCCCTCAAAGGCCACGGTAAGGACAACGATGAGCACCAGCCAGAGACCGATCCATGCCCGACCCGTCAGATATTCGATCCCATTAACTTTACAAAACTACACAGGAACACAGAGGAGGCAGGTTTCAGGAGACAGTCTGAAATACTTTAGCCTGATGTTGCTACAGTGGACAAAAAGACAGTTAACATAGATTAGACTGGTATGAGTCAATGACTGTCCCCATCTCAGCTCAGCCAATGTCAAGATGCTGGAAAACTGATCAGCTCTCAGTATTGATGCACAAACTTCTGCGGAGTTCTTTCACTTTTGTCAAATTTCAGTGCTACAAAATTTAAATGTAGATCTAAAGGAGATTCGGTACATATAGGCACTGTCCATCGTAGAATTTGAAAGACTGTTTGCAAACAGAAGATCACTGGATGTAAGTAAAAGCTTTTTGTCAAGCTGATGTGTTCAACGTCAAGGAAATTTTGATCGTTTGCATAACTGAGGAGGAAAAGACAATTTCAAGAAAGCTTTGAGTCAAAAAGAAGTAAATGTACAAAACTTTGAGTTTAAAACTTTTCATTTAAATACAGGTTATATGCTGACGTGCCGACTTTGTGTCAGGCAATCTCACAGTGTAGAAGGCCTCTTCGAACACAAGCAGCGGTCCGGAGAAGCCGATCACCAGCAGCGGCTGAGCTCCCAGCACACTGAACACAATGCCCTGCAACGCAGTGGCCACTATCAGCTCCGACACGCCGATCAAACCCTCCGTTTTCTCACCTGCAGGGATGAAGATCACAGATCCTCATATGGATCAAAGGTAAGGCAGCCTTTCTTCAGCCAAGCCTCGCCAGGTTCAGACTTACCAAGCAGTCCACCAAAGGTGATGGCAGGTGACAGTGCAGCAAAGTAGATAAAGATAATGGCAGCCATACACTGAGGGTTGAGAGCATCTCGGATGTCGCTGAGATACTGAGGGTAGCGCCGCATCACGTCTTTGATGAGGCCTCCAAACAGACGACCTGACCTCCTCAACGGCTCATCACCAGGTTTGGAGGGAACAAGAGAATCTGCAGGAGAAGAGCAAGATTCTTTAACATTTTTACACTGACACTGAAGCTTTATAGAAACATGGATATTTTAATATTTAGGGAATAATAGACATTTACTATAAAAGCAGGCAACATGCTAATTTAACACTCCAGGAAAACAGCTGATTCAGGCAAAGCTCCCATCAAAAACCTGTTCTTTCAGCCCTTTTTTCAGCTTTTATCACTCAGCTCTAACCTGCTCATTAAACTGGACTCTGGCAGCTGGGGCTCACCTTTGTCCTGCTGAATGCTGGTCTGTTTCTCCTGAAGTTTGCTGCTCTGCTCCTCCTCCCTCTTTCTGAGCATTTCTCGTTGGAAGTGAGCCACTGAGTGGAGCAACTCGTCCCCGCTGACCTCAGAGGGCGGGAGGACAATGCTGCTGTCCAGAAAGCGGTTGATGGCTGTCAGCAGGTCCTGACGGTCGTCTGCCTGGTACGCCGCCTCATGGAAGTTCTAAAGGAAGAAAAAAGATTGAACCTCATGATAATAGATGATGCTGATTAATATCTGGTGCCATCAGGAAGTATCTTACACAGTCTGCTGGCACTCACCTTGTCAGACATGAGTGTTGAGATAGATCGTCCAATCTGATGGTAGTCAATGTTGGCAGTGGGTGGGCCCAGCAGGAGGAAGAGGAACCTAACTGGCACAGGAACCTCCAAGACAGATTCCAGCAGAACTGCCTCCTGCAGTCGCACAAATGCCATGGATGGCTGGTCCAGGAAACCCACACTGCCTGCAGACACATGAGAGTGATGCACTGAACCCAGTGAACATGCTCCTCCACACGGCAACACATGACCAAGAAGGTTATGCATGTCCATGTTCAGTCCTGTGAAAAAGGTTTTGGTACTATGGAAGTGTAAGTCTTTGATTTTCATCTTTCTCGTTGTATTACCCAACTAGTCTTTAAAGATACAAGGAAATACAAGAAGCCGTGCAGGAAACCCTCCCTGAGTCTTCTTTGTTGCTAGTGTTTGCACCGGTGTGATCGGTGTGATGCATACCTACGAGCACCACAGTGGCCTCAGCTCGCTCTGGGATCTTCTCCATTAGCTTCACCTCATGCTTGGATCTGGAGTGACAGAGCTGTGGGACTTCTCTCTAGACAAGCACAAAGTGAAGTCAGTGCCATACCAACAGGCTGATCTTCATGTCCAACATGTACATCGGACACCAGGCACTCTGAGGTGGAGGCTTCAGCTGTCTGAACATCTGTGAGATAATCATCTCACAGATGTAATATTATCTACAGCTACTTTCAGTACCATTGATATTCAGTTAGACTCTTTTTCTCCAATTGATCTTTCTGAGTTAACTTCAATAATTACTTCCTCCAAACCATCAACGTGTCTTTTAGACCCCATTCCTACAAAACTGCTCAAAGAAGTCCTGCCATTAATTAATGCTTCAATCTTAAATATGATCAACCTATCTCTAATAATCGGCTATGTACCACAGGCCTTCAAGCTGGCTGTAGTTAAACCTTTACTTAAAAAGCATCTCTAGACCCAGCTGTCTTAGCTAATTATAGGCCAATCTCCAACCTTCCTTACAAATGATCTTCTTATGGCCTCTGACAGTGGACTCATCTCTGTGCTTGTCCTGCTAGACCTCAGTGCTGCGTTCGATACTGTTGACCATAATATCCTATTAGAGTGATTAGAACATGCTGTAGGTATTACAGGTACTGCACTGCAGTGGTTTGTATCATATCTATCTAATAGACTCCAATTTGTGCATGTAAATGGAGAGTCCTCTTCACACACTAAGGTCAATTATGGTGTTCCACAGGGTTCAGTGCTAGGACCAATTCTATTTACATTATACATGCTTCCCTTAGGCAGCATCATTAGAAGACATAGCATAAATTTTCACTGCTATGCAGATGACACGCAGCTCTATCTATCCATGAAGCCAGGTAACACACACCGATTAGTTAAACTGCAGGAATGTCTTAAAGACATAAAGACCTGGATGGCGCTAACTTTCTGCTTCTTAATTCAGATCAAACTGAGGTTATTGTACTCGGCCCTGAAAATATTAGAAATATGGTATCTAAGCAGATTCTTACTCTGGATGGCATTACCTTGGCCTCCAGTAATGCTGTGAGGAACCTTGGAGTCATTTTTTGACCAGGACATGTCCTTCAACGCACATATTAAACAAATATGTAAGACTGCTTTCTTCCATTTGCGCAACATCTCTAAAATTAGAAATATCCTGTCTCAGAGTGATGCTGAAAAACTAGTTCATGCATTTATTACTTCCAGGCTGGACTACTGTAATTCTTTATTATCAGGATGTCCTAAAAACTCGCTGAAAGCCTTCAGCTAATCCAAAATGCTGCAGCAAGAGTCCTGACAGGGACTAGAAGAGAGAGCAGATTTCTCCTGTTTTGGCTTCCTTCATTGGCTTCCTGTTAAATCCAGAATTGAATTCAAAATCCTGCTCCTCACATACAAGGTCTTAAATAATCAGGCCCCATCTTATCTTAATGACCTTGTAGTACCATATCACCCTATTAGAGCACTTCGCTCTCACACTGCAGGCCTACTTGTTGTTCCTAGAGTATTTAAAAGTAGAATGGGAGGCAGAGCCTTCAGTTTTCAGGCCCCTCTTCTGTGGAACCAGCTTCCAGTTTGGATTCAGGAGACAGACACTATCTCTACTTTCAAGATTAGGCTTCAAACTTTCCTTTTGCTAAAGCATATAGTTAGGGCTGGACCAGGTGACCCTGAATCCTCCCTTAGTTATGCTGCAATAGACGTGAGGCTGCTGGGGATTCCCATGATGCATTGAGTTTTCCTTTCCAGTCACCTTTCTCACTCACTATGTGTTAATAGACCTCTCTGCATCGAATCATATCTGTTATTAATCTCTGTCTCTCTTCCACAGCATGTCTTTATCCTGTTTCCTTCTCTCACCCCAACCGGTCGCAGCAGATGGCCCCGCCTCCCTGAGCCTGGTTCTGCCGGAGGTTTCTTCCTGTTAAAGGGAGTTTTTCCTTCCCACTGTCGCCAAAGTGCTTGCTCATAGGGGTCATATGATTGTTGGGGTTTTCTCTGTATGTATTATTGTAGGGTCTAGCTTACAATATAAAGCGCCTTGAGGCGACTGTTGTTGTGATTTGGTGCTGTATAAATAAAATTGAATTGAATTGAATTGATTGCACAGTGTCTCCATCTAAAGTTTAGTTTTAACCTTGTTCTTCTCTCCATCAGCGTCCTTGTGATTGGTCAGGTTGATGCAGGGTTCAGATTTTCCATTGTGTCTGTCCATAAGGGTGGCCATGTTTGCTGCAGAGATGTTCCTGCTGAATAAGCTGTGATCTTTCTCATCGCTGGGGTGACTGAGGAAAGAAGAAGAAATGTGCTCAGGAAAAGGCTGGCTGGCTGGTTGGATGGATGGATGGATGGATGGATGGATGTTTGGATGGATGCACCTGTGACGGAGCAGCAGAGCTCCCAGAACATTGGCTCGATCTTCAGCTTTAATCTGATCTGAGATCACCATCTGTTCCACCACCTGCTGAGCAATCCCTGGTAAAGTCTTCTGCTTCAGATCCAGGAGTACGGCCCCTGAAACAACACAAACGTGAGAGGGTTGGGAAGTCAGCGATGGGCAGCGTCTGTTTGTTTTGTCTTGTGTTTATTTGCTTTTATTTTTCTTCCATCTCTGTAAATCAGTAACTTGTAGATGTTGAATATGACCACAGAGTGGAGCCCCCTCCTGCTCCCTGAGCTGACAGTTTCAAACACTGATACAGATTGTTATCATATGTGACCAGTGAAATTGTTTTTATGGAGGCCTGATATATCTATATCACAGTGGCATACTCCTGGAACCAAATAGTTTTGACAGCAGCGGCCAAACAATATCGTAGGTATTTAATCCAAGGTGACCCAGAAAGTGAAATTTTTTCCCTTTTCATCAAAAAGTCCAGCACTGCTGCCATGCATACGTATCACAAAAAGTCCTTCAGTAAACCTTTTTGTGCAGCCATCAGCTGATTGAGCTTTAATATAACTGCAACATGGGGAAAGCTGTTATTGACAACAACTTACTCTGTATGTGAATGTTTCATCTTCAAGTTATTATGAAAGCTAATTGAATTTAATCTAATGCTTCAGATTAGCAGAAAAATGAAACAGTATGCACAGCGGTGGGACTTGAGTACATGTGTAGCTCCTGAATGGGCTTCATCCAAGGTAAAGTGGAGGGGGCTGCCCTGACTTGGCCATACACACTCACAGACAGGAAGCTGTCCACCGGAGGGCAGCAGAGAGCTTCCTGCTCCTCCTCACCTTGGGCCATTGTTTTTCTGAGCTCCAGCAGAGAACGGAAGGACAGGGAGGCAATGTGAGGTCTCCCCCAGCGCTCTGTCTCCTCCTCCACCTCCTCCTCAAACTTGATCCATCGAGCCGTCTCCCTCCACTGCAGCTCCTGGTTCCTGTCGATCACCAGCTCGTTCAGCTCCACGAACACCTGGAATCACAGAGGACAGCGAGTCTAAAGAAGACGGCGCCATGGCGTGCGCTCACGAGAATCAGAGAAGCTAACCAACGATGAAAGATGTCAGCACTGAGCTCCTGAACATTTTCACAGAGAGCCGGACTGATGAAGCTCCACAACAGCGACAGATGCTACTTCTTCTTCCAGCTGCAGTAATCTTCATCAGTACATATATCATTACATCACTATACTAAAGCAAGTCAGAGGACACAAACTGAGTCACTGAACACGGTCAAAAGAAGCTAAGTCAGTTAAAACCAGAGCCAGTCCAGACTTATTCTCACATCTGTCACAGCTGTCGACCTTCATGTTCACATATTAAACCTAATGCTGTGATTAAACAGGCACAAAGAAGGCTAGAAAACTGAAAACAGGACCAACTGGCTCACATGACCATTTTTGAATTTGGCACAAAGTTCAGCTCGTGTATTTGGTAAAAAATCAAACATAAAACAAGAGAAATCAGAATAAAACTAAAGGAAGAGACAAAACAAAGTTAATCCAAACTGAAGCTGGGACATTAAATCACTCTACCTTATTTTGTCGACTCTTTAGGTCCAAACCCACCATCCTGAAGACTAGAGAACACTGAGCGGAGAGAGAAGCTCACCTCAGAGTTTACCTAGCTCTACCTGTCTGACTCTACCTGTCTGACTCTTTCTCATTAAGACAGAGTCCAGTTTGTCACCCGTTCACAATGGCACCCGGATTAACCCGCTCAGACTCTCGGCTCGTCTTTCGTCCCTCCTGTCAGCCTCATTCTGGTTGTTTTGTTGTGAGAATCACATCATGTGGACCACCTGAACTGGCTCACCTGAACCTTCTTTAATCAGGTTTATACCCACAAATACACCGACATTCCTGTAAACCTTGCGCTCTGTCACCAGCTTCACCCTGTGTGTACGGGATTGTTTTAGCACGTCACATAAACACGAGTCAGAACTTCCACAAAAACGCAGCAGCAATCGAACCCGCAAGGAGCCAAAGTAAGAAGTCAGTGAAGGAAGTGTGAGCTGAAGTAAATCAAAAGAAAAGCACAAAAACAAAATCATCAGGATCAGCTGACAGCAGTTTAGTCTCAGTTTAAGTGAACCTGAAGACGATTACATGTGAAACATCAAAATTAGTCAAATTAGAGGAAGTGAGGGAAAAGGGACAGAAGGACAGGTGTTTAAGTTGAAGCAGAAAAGTAGCCGAACCAGGATGTGTGGTTAGAGCAGAGTTCAAAGGTCAGACCTCGGCGGCTCAGAGTGGTGATGAGGATTGGGCTCAGCGTGTTTATGTTTCCTATGATAATGACGGCTCCTTAGCCCCGCACTCTGACCTCATGAGGCGTACGGTCCGGTCGCAGGTGCTGGTTTGTCCAGCTGACCGTCGGATCTCTGGTGGCGTGGACGATCGGCCCTCTGGAGCTCCGCCTAACCAGGTGACGTCGAACGGCTGGAACGTCATCCAGTCGGTGACCTGCGGTGGACACAAGTGTCCCATATTTAATGCTGGCTGTCACCAAGCTCTCACACCGAGCGCCACCCTGAACCAAACATGAGAAAAACTGGACTTTAAATAAAGTGTCACAGTGATGCTAAGGTGAGGTCACAGCAGCTGTCAGAGCTATAAAGAGAAAAAGAGGCAACAGTTACAGTTACACTAATTATTACTTTCATCTGACATCAATGAAGGAATACTAAATCCTTCTGACCGCTCTTATATCACAGTTCTACTCTGAGCACTTAAAGCACTTTTCACCACCAGCCTCTTTGAGCCGCTCAAACACATTCATGCACGTTCTGTTTCTACACATTATTACCTTTTCTAACAGTCGCGCTCACGCGCCGATGGAGCCGCAAAACGACTAACTGATGCTCAGCATCCCAGAGCCGGGCATCCTACTTTCCTACCACCTACCTCCTGACCCACAGGAAGCTCACCCTAAACTTCAATGACCGCCATGTTGGGGACTGTCTGTCCTCACATTGTGGCTGTATGACCCAGAGTCCCCACAATGATGCAAATCCAGAACACACTCACACACACGCTCTTGTGGGAACTTTGTGCAGTCTAACAGGATTTCAGGCTTGGCTGAACATCTGCGAAAAATCATTTACAGGAGAGTCTGACTGTCATTCGATCACCTGACACACACACACAGGTGTGCCCACTCAGCAGGTGAGCAGAGTTTAAAGTTTCAGTAAAAATTGGATTTTCTGTGAAAGTTTCACACCATTTATTTTTTCTGGGAAAGAATCATCAAAAGCAGCCAATCACAATCCAGCGATGAACTGCTGACAGCGAGCATGTTTACAACTTGAGAGCGGCGCGCTCCGCTAACCCTGACCCACTCATGCTCCTACACACAGGTCATGTGACTCCCCACCCCGACTCATGCAGAAGCTTTGTTCTGCAGTTTTCTTCATGGACCACACAGGTGACATAAAAATGTCACCTGTGTGAAAAGTTCATCCTACTGCACATTTTACATGCAATTCTTCATACCGCCTGCAGGGGGTGCACTGCTCGAAAAAACAACACTTTTATATGGACTTCAGTTTGAATTATTTTTACATTCCTCTAATCAAAGACAAGCATTAATGCAAAAAGAACAAATCCTCTCTCTCTCGTGGATTGTAATGAGTCTGACTGTACGACACACACATCAGAATAAGAATCATTTATTAACCCCGAGGAAAAGAAAACGTGACAACAAACCGTCTGTGAACCACGTGTCCGAGAGAAACTCGACGAGAAGAAGTAACACACAAAGAAATTAGCGCTCTGTTCAGAGCCGCCTGCATGCTTCAGTGTCAAGTCACGTTTAAAAGGAGCTCTGACTGACTTTTGATGCCGTCCAGGTCCACAGATGTCAGCGTTTCGGACTCGTCGGCATCTGCGGCGCTCATCACGGCGCCGTTGCGATTGGACGAGATGGTGGTCGGGTCACTGTGAAGGGGGAGGTGCCACAGGTTAACACCAGTAAAGTGCAGGAAAACACATTACCTGACAGGTGTGCCACTCACTCGCCATCAGTTTGACTGTAGGCCTCCTCCTCCTTTCCATCATCTTCGTCCTGTTGGTCTTCTTCTATGGTACTTGCATTGCTGGGGGCGGAGCCTCGCCTGCACTCCTTCCTCCCGTTGGCGGTCTTCTTCCTCCTGCTGTCGGCGGGTGGTTTGGAAAGAGGGTGATGGACGTGGAGGGAAGAGTGGCGGTGTTCTGCGACAGGAAGACAATTCGGACTTTTAGGAGGAGATCACGAGAACCTGCTCAAGAACCTGAAAACCAGCAGTCATCATCAGTCGGCTTCCTCTCTGATGGTCTCCTAGCCTCCTAACATCAGCCAACATTAATGTCATGCTACGCAAGCCCAGCTTTTGGCTTTCCAACAAGAGCTTTCCTTTCAAATGAAATCCCTTAAAGAGGTTCTTTGTTGGCGATGTCACACTGACCTGATTTTACTACTGACTACAAAGATGTCTGTTTTCAACATGGAAACCTTTGTATTATTATTATGCACAGTCTGGGCAATGAGCTACCAGAAGCTTTTAACTCTTACAGTTAGACATCTCAGGGATTAAATGTGTAGTTGAACTGTTCCTGGTTCTGGTTCTGTCTAGTTTGGATCAAATGGGATGTATGTGGCTCTAAATGGAGAATGGATGGAACTCTTTAACCATCTGAGGTCTACATCCTCATCGATGATACCAAGTAACACAGTGGAAGTATGTCACTGTTGCACTGTGAAAGATGTTCTCTGAAATCTTTAAAACAAAGGGTCAGAGGTCATCATAGATTGGGGCTTGGACCTTAAAGGGTCAGTAAACCTGAAACCTGCGTCTAACACTGCAGTTAGTGGACACTGAGTTGTTTGCAGACCTGCCAAGAGATTCAACCTGTCACCTGGGTCTGCTGCTGGGGCCTCCTCCCCCTCACCCAGGAGGTGTTCCTGGTCAGATACCCTAACCACCTCAATTGGTTCCTTTTGATGGAGTAGCAGGAGTAGCAGCAGTATCCTAAACCCCACCCACCACCCCAAATGACCATGCACCTCACCCTATCTCTAAGGGAGAGCCCAGCTACCCTTTGAAAGTAACTAATTGCCACCACCTGTACCGGAGACCTCATTCTTTCCATCATTACCCAGAGCTCGCAGCCATAGTTGAAGCTAGGCACTGAGTTCAACTGGTAAATTGTCAGCTACATTCTTAGCGCTCTCATCGCCATAACAGAACAGTACAGCGATCACATACGTGATGATGATGATGATGCTACATCGCTCTGTTTCTCAATCTCCCTTCACTCATGAACAAGATCCCAAAACACTGGAACTCCTCGACCTGGGGCAGTAAGTTGTTCCTCACTGTATTTGACCCTTTTCTGACTAAGGACTACGGCCTCAAAGTTGGAAGATGGATTCTGATTCCAGACGGTTCACACTCCCCAGTGCAAACTGGAGGTCATTGCTCAAAGCTGAAGAAACCACATCATCCAATAAAAGCAGACATGAGATCCTGAGACCACCGTTCCTTGGCTGTGTCAAGATATTCCCCACAGGATACCCTAAGGGACGCAGTCAAACGCCTTTCCCAAGTCCAGAAAGTACAATTAGACTAAGTAGGGAAACTCCCACACACCCTCAAATATCCTGGAGACGATAAGCAGCGGGCCCATTTGTCCACAACCAGGATGAAAACTAACAGGTTCAACCTCTCCAGCACCCTGGTACGGTGGAACTACATTTATTGGTTTTTATACTTAAAGAAAACTAAAGAAGTCGATATTATAGACACAGGGAACATGAAACACCTGGGACCTCCCAATTCTCAAACCTATCGACAGCCAACAGGCCTTTACAACACCCCATAAAAGATGAGGGTAGTGGATACCTCAAGGAAACATACTGATACTTCAAAGTTTTAAGAACCTCTTGGTTAACCAAACTTTATTAAACCCTCTTAGAACCTATACGAGCGATCCAAATTCTGGTTTTAAATCCTTTGAAAGGCACATGGAGAAAATCCAAACAGGTCTTTCCAAGGTCTTTTGAACCCGGGAGCATCTGGATGTCTTACCTTCGATGTCCTGTTCATCATAGACTCTGTGCTTCTCTGGCGGGCTGCGAGCTGCAGGACAAAGGATCTGCTGAAAGTCCTGAACATCAAAGGCCTTGTTTAGATCTTCCTCTTCTTCTTCATCAGCATGACAGTGTGGAGGAGGAGGAGACTGGAGATAAAAAACACAAACTGGTGAATTAAATGTTGTGAGTCTTTCATGAACATAGCTGTCTCCAGCTGTGATCAGATCTCAGTGCTTCCTCTGCACAGGCAACATTTCCTGTCTTTAACTTTGTTTTGAACACAAACACTTCAAACACACAACCACCACAAAACAAAAAGTAAAACCCGCACGTATGCAAAGAAGATGATGGTTTCCAGCCAATCAGAACAGAGGTAGCTCACACAGACTGACACAACTGAACAAAAAGCCCAGACAGCAAACTCCCCCATAAGTGATCATTATCAGATCGATATTATTGATCGCTCATCGGTTTCTGTGGAAACTCACTGCAGACTGACTGAGGGTGTCACCAGGACTCGCTGAGCTCTGATCATGGCTCATGGCTCCCACAAGGGTCAGAGGTCACAGAGCTGGATATTCAGCAGCAAGTTGGGCAGCAGAACCTGGGGAGGGAGGTACACTGGAGGTCAGAGGTCAGGTTAATTGACGCTGTTCAGTAAGTGTAAGAACTGAATCTGTTCACGAATCTGCTGATCCTGAATCTCAGAATAATGTTTTAAAACCTGAAATGTTTTGGCCCATTAATCCTGCCGCTCTGAGCTGAAACGCTCTGATGTACAGAGTGTACGTGGAACACACCGTGAAACTTCAGCCATGATTTTTGGTCAACTTACACAATTTTAAAGGGTTAAAATGTAATTTTTGATTTTGTGGAACCAAATATAAACTTAAACTAACACTCAGGACTGACGTCTCTCCAGAAACCATGAAGCTTAATGTGAGCAGCTTCACGGAGGAACCATGACGTCCATGTTCAGGCAGCTCGCAAATGTCCCAGCTCGCTTTAGGAGGGATGCTGGAGCTCAGAGCTTCCTGTAGGTGCTCATCAGGCCTGCACGAAGTCGAAACAAGGTTTGTGGTTTCTGCACAGACGCATCAGAGCTGAGGTTTGTCTCATTGATCGTTTTGCACTTTGAGCGCCACTAGCTGAACGCCTCTCACTTTTATCGTATTCAAGAGGCGGCAGACATCTCTACAGCTGAGCTCTCCAAACCGGCACAGAGAAACATCCAGGTGGATCATCAGGCCAGAGCTGAGTTTGAGTTTAGGCTTACAACTTTGGAGATGAATTTTTTTTTAAATATCAGTTATATTTGATTCCTTTAAATCAGTACAAGTCACAAATATGTTTGATATAATAATATGAATACTAATAAAACTCTTTTAATTATCGCGTCTTGGACCTCTGTCTGTGAGCAGACAGTTCAGATTTTCAAAATAAAACTCTCACGACAGGTAAAAGGTCAGAGGTCTTTAATGATGCGACTGCAAGGGTCAGAGTGAGGGATGATTCAGCAGCAGGCGAGCTTCAGAAAAAGGACGTGCTGAGCGCTTACAGGTGTGTCGTACGACTGTCCGTTCCAGCTGGTTCCTCGCCCTGACCCATGGTCGATGTTCCTCCTGCTTTAAAAGCCTTTGGAATGAAAGACTGTTTGACAGCCTGTTCACATTTATGTGACCTCTCGTTTTAGCTCCACCCCCTCAGAGGCTTTAACTTTCCTTGTGGTTAAATAAGCCTCACACTGACTCACTGCTCCGCCGTGTGGCACAATGCAGAATTACACCAACACCTGTAAAACTTCAGATGAGCTCTCTTCAGTGAAACAGGTAAACCCGGACATCGAGTCTTCAGATCCTTTTCATGCTTTAATTCACTGCCAGACATTTAAAAAAAAAAATTAATTAGAAATTTACAAAGAAAAAAACATCTTTAATGCTTCCTGTGATCTGCAGAGTGATTCTTGTCTTACATGATGATAAATGTACTGCATCTGTCCAGCGTGCTCACAGGCACACTGGCGCAGAGAGGAGAACAGGAAGCTTTTTAAAATAGATTTGACTGTAGTTTTGCACCTCTGTGTGATTTTCAGCAGGGCTGACAGGTGTGCTGCTGCAGGTACAGACAGTCGGGTTCATTAACTCGAGAACGTTTCAGCATCTCTGTGCAGGAAGGAGAAACGTGACAACAGCTCACACAGGAGCCTGCTGTTTCCCACAATCAGCTCAGCTAAAAGTTTGATTTTCATTTTAGAAGCACGAATAAAAGAAGGTTTGAATAATGACATCATTAATTGTGATTTAAGTGCTCGGTGCTGTTTCTCAAACTCAGAGCAGGAGCTAAAGCACAGTTTAAACTGATCTGGGCTCAGTGACACTGCCACTGAGTGTGTGAGTGTGTGAGTGTGTGAGTGTGTGAACAGGAAGAGAGTTGGAGCCTACCTCAGCGTCCTTGCAGCTCTGAAAGAGAGAAATTATAATGCAAAGTCTGAAACCAACAGGAAGAGAATGGGTGGAGGGGAGGGTGGCAAATGGGGGAGGGTATGGAGGGGTGGGGAGGTGGTGGTGGGAGGGAGAAGAAAGAAGGTTGAAAGGAGGAGAGGAGGCAGAGAGAGGGAGCAGAGAGGAGACGGACACGCTGCAAATGAGGAGCTCCAAACTCTCCACAGAAACCTGATCAGCTGAAGGTCACCATGGCAACCGCACTGTCACTCAGTGCTTGCCCCGCCTCCCGTCTGCACACACACACACACACACAGCTGCAGATATTCCGATGCTGTCTCTGATGACATCGCACAGACAGGTAACTCCCACCTGATTCTGTCCAACCAGCACGCGAAGCAGGTGACGGAGCATTTCTATTGGTCAGTGTGATCACCTGCACACGACAGCCTGAAACTCTCTGACTGATTTCTGCTGTCTGACAAACAAAAAAGCAACAAAAGGACCTGATCTGCAGAGACCTGAGGACAGGGCTGCAATTCAGAGTCCGGCCTGATGGTGCCTCACTGCTCTAGACTGTATATAAAAGATGGACACAACCCCTGTGACGTCACAGAGCTGGGAGTGGTCTGGAGCCAAGCTTCTGTCTCACTTTCATAGCCTCAGAGATGAAGGTGGGCCTGGGAAAGATGAAGATGATGAAGTAAGAAAGTCAACTTTTATTTATACAGCACTTTTTAAGACGAGGACCACAAAGTGCGTCACAGCAAAACAATAAATGTAAAAGATGAGTTTTCAGTCGTTTCTTAAAGAGACCGCCGAGTCCACAGATCTCAGACTCAGAGCTCCGGAGTCATCGAGGTAAAAGCTCGGTCTCAGCGTTTAGCCTCGTATACGATCAGCAGGACCTCAGGGACCTGATGGGGACGTATGGCTGCAAAAGGTCAGTGATGTAAGCTGCTGTTTGTCCATGCAGAGCTCTAACAGTCAGAACCAGCCGCATCAGCGACGCCGTCCATGAGAGTAAGATCTGTTCTCACAGCAGCGTCCTGAACAACCTGCAGACGCTCCGGCCAGTTTCTGCTTGCACCAGTGAACACTGACTTACAATAATCCAAACGTGATGAAATAAATGCATGAACAACGATTTCCAGTTCACAGCACGACACAATGGTACAATCTGCCTTAAATGATAAAAACAAGACTGAACCACAGATCTGACATCCACAGTGGGAGTCACGAGTTACCCAAGGTTCCTGAGAAAAGGGCTTTCACTACACTGGGCACCAGAGATGGGCAGTAATGCATTACTGTAATCCGATTACTTTTTTCAAGTAACGAGTAAAGTAAGGGATTACTATTGCAAAAAAGGTAATTAGATTACCGTTACTTTCACGTAGGAACGCTGCGTTACTGCGTTACTAAAACCGTGATTTTTTTGCGAGAATGTCTCATGACAGTGGCGTGGCGGTGCGGCGTTCATGACAACAGCTGTGTGCAGATCAACAATGGATAATATAACAAGTGCGGGAGAGAGTATGAGCCTGCAGCGTTTAAAGCGTGGAAGTACTGACCTTACTTTGAGTTTGATTCCATAAAAAGTGACAAAAACATTAGCGTCCACTGTTCACTGCGTGGGAAGAAAACTTCTCTTTACAGCGAAAAAACCCCTAAACTTACGAGCAAGCAGCGAGTGCGCTACGACGGAATGGAGATTCACAGAGAAACTCGCGGATTCTTCCACTGACCGCTGCGGCACACCTGCACCAAGGCAAACATCCGCCTGCTATACAGGTGAAAATAGAGCAACAGGACCGCTGAGTCTTTGATTTTATTTATTTTCTGCTGTGTTTTACTTTCATCTATTTGAAAGAGTGAGTGTAAACACAAAAAAATATTTTATTTTATGTGCTGGAATGTGCAGAAAATAGGTTTAAATGTTAAACTAATTTCTTCCAGTCAGAGAATGTTGCATATAATTTAATTTTTGCTTGATGCATAAAGTTAAAAGATTAAAACTAATAAAACAAGTTTTAAAAAGAGACTTTTCCATTTGATTACATTTTGTATGATGGATTATGCAGAAAAAGTAGAATTGGGCTGAAAGATCTATCGCTTTATCACCTATTCAGGTTGTAAATCGTGTTTTTAAAAAGTAACTAAGTAACTAAGTAATTAATTACTTTTGAAAATAAGTAATCAGTAAAGAAACGGGATTACTTTTTGGGGGAGGTAATCAGTAATTAGTTACTGATTACTTTTTCAAGTAACTTGATCAACACTGCTGGGCACAGACAAGGACCTATGCTTTATCTGCATTAGGCTGGAGAAGGTTATCCAACATTTAATGGAGTCTAAGAAGCTGTTCAGCATCTGCAGCTTAGAAAAATCTTTTAAAAGACTTAAAAATACTAGTCTTAGCCTAAAAGAGATATAGAAGGGCAGATCATCTGCACAGTGGTGATAGCACATGCCCTTAAAGGTACTCAGAATGTACTGAAGTGGGAGCAGAAACAATAAGGGCCCAATACACAACCTTGATGATGATGATGATGATGATGATGATGAAAGCGATGAAAGTGCTTTTTAAGAAAAGTAACAATGATTATTCTGGTCTTTCAGCTCACAGCACCACCATCAAGAAGTCACACAGATGTGTCTGATGGAGGCTGTAACGGGGGTGGGGCTGGGTGGAGCTGCAGGATCCACCGGTCTCTCTGACAACCACACTGAGACCGCCACGGTCACGGGGGGAAGACGCCGTTTCATCGCCAATTAATTTTTTTTTAAAGTTGCTGTCATTGGTCGAGCTCGTTATGAAAATAAACTTGTGGTTTGATTGGACGAAGCTGCTGAGTGACTTATTTAAAACTGATGTGGACACAAGATATGCCCCCTTAACTCAGCTTCCTATAAATTTACAACTTTTTTTCTGAACTTCACACACCATTAGCCCCGCCCCTTAAACTCTTTTTTTTCTCCAATCTTCACTGGGACTGCATCCCAAAACTCTACTTTGCTTATGAGCTGCAGGGTGGCCATGATCAGAGATCTTCCAGTTGGTCTAAACATTAAGGAAAGGAGGCTCAATGCTTCTGCTAGCCTAGGATACACTGGAGAAAACGCAGCTCGGACTCAAGGTCAGGCTGTTGCTTTCCTGCCTCTTTTGAAAATGTGAGGAGTAAAAGTAAAAAGTAGTCAGAAGTAAAGTACAGATACCTGAAAAGTCTACTTAAGTACAATACTAAGTACAGTAACAAAGTATTTGTACCTCATTACTGCCCACCTCTGGAAACCACCGAGCAAAGGTCTGAGGATTAGGACTCAGGTGGAGCTGCAGCATTACAAACTGTACCACGTGCAGAACAACACAAACCTTTTTTACCTTCAGGTCACCGTCCCAGTTACCATGGTTACTGTGACACGCGGGTAAATGTCCGCGTGTCTTCTTAGTGTCATTCAGGCATTAATCGGACACAATGAGCGTTTTATTAGCTCCAGACTGAGCAGAGAGACGTTGCTCGCCGTGTGCGCACTGCTGAGAAACAGAAGCTGACTTCACTTCATTTCTGCTGTTTCATGGAAACAGTTACTGAGGACCAATAAGTGGGCACGCCTCTGAACACTCAGCGTGACACTGATGAAGAGTTTTAGGACACAGCCAAAGTTTTAGTAATATCATCATTTTAGTAGTATTGCAGTAAATGTTCCTCCTCCTTTAAAGCACCAGCCTTTGGAATGAAAGATATGTTTTACAGGCTGTTATCGTTTCTATGACCTCCATAAAACAAGAACACACGCTGTGGTAAGGCTAGACCAGCCTTTTGTAGTTCTCAGAAGTCCTCAGAAATTCTCCTTCCCACCTTTCCTTGACCTCAGTGACATTTTCATCGAGGTCAAGGAAGAGTGGTCAGAAATAGGAGACATGAGGGACGTTTGGAATGGGTCTTGGGTCTGCAGTGCAGCTGTACTCTGGTATCTGACTGAATACTGTGTTCTCTTGTTTGTTTTGCTTACATATGGGCACTACTCTGTGTGCTGAAACACTGCCCTCTGCTGGAAAAAGCTGTAGTTACATTAACGACAGTTAAGCAGAATATGAACGAAACACCAGCTGTGACCTTTGTGAGATATCGCCTGAAGAGAATGTAATACCACATTTAAGCTTTCTTATTCAGGAGGTCCTCCTGCAGGTTATTAAAGCTAGCACACAAACATGCGATGAGTCTGAAGTCATTTTTCAGCAAAAACATGTTCAGAGAAGAAAGCGATGCTTATTGATGGCTGCACAGTGGTGCCCCCTATGGCCAAAGTTGTCACCACCTGTTTACACAAAGCTAAACCAGTGACTCTAAGAACATGATTGGTGTTTTTTAACATCTACTTTTTTTAAAGATCTGTTTTTATTTCTATGATCCCTTTAAGTACGTTTGTACATTCTCCAGTAAAAATGTGTGAGATATTGTCTCACATTGTGTTTGTTCATAAACCTGCTGCTAATCAAACTGAGGCAGACTGACTGTGTTATATAAGGCTGCATGAGAATCCTCTGCAGGATGAACAGGTGAGTTTGCTGCACTGTGATTGGTTTACAGTAAAGTGTGTGACTGCTGCACAGTGGCTGTGGGTTCATGCTCACAGTTAGCTTACACCAAGTGTAGCACAGATTCATTCACTGACTTCCACCATCACACCAGCCGTAAACCGTCTACTGGTCCAACTGGTTTACACCGCAGCCCACAGACAGCCCACTGTGATCTTGGCTGGGTTGGACTGGGGAAACTTCAGGGTAAAGAAGTCCCATATTAAAGTGTTTTTCTACATGATGAAGAAAAAGCTGCTGTCAGCACGACTGTTTAAACTGTGAGAAATAACATTAGAGAAGAAGTCGTGCAAGCTCACTGCACAGGTTTTTAACTGCAGTCATAAAAAACTGATTTCTATAGCAGAAAACAAAAAACATAAACGTTTGTGTTTTTCACCAAGTCCCAGAGGTTTGATTACAGACCCAGCTGAGCACTCATTGAGGTTTACATGTGTTCAGTATTGTAGAGCAGAAATGAGGCTGTGATGTCAGAGGCCGACACACTGAACACAGCAGCAGACTGGTGCGTGATAATAGCAGAGCATTGATGGTAAACTGGTCTGTGAGGACACTGAGAGAGAGGGAGCTGTGCAGGAAGTAAGAGCCAAAGTCAGAGGGGATGAATGAGGATGTTTGAAGTGTACTTTGGATCTTCTTCGGCTGCTGGTTCAGTCAGTTTAGCTCAGAGTGATGAAACCTGGACTGTGAGCTGTCCCTGATGGTCCTGTCCTGCACATGGAGAATTACCTGCTCTGTGGTCGTTGCTGTTTTAGCTGTTTGCTGCTCGTTAAAATGGTTTGATGAGCTTTAGGCTGACAGTCTGACGTCTCCTACATCACGTTAAACTATATGTTCTCCCTCTTGCCCAGTATCGGGGGCACTGGGGTTCAAACAATCAATACGCATTGTGGGAGATGTAGTTTACCGTCTGAAATCAGCCAGCTGTGAAACATCTGCTTCCATCCTCGTGGAGTCAGGTGTGTAAATGCACAGAGCAGCAGGTCAGCTGATCACAGCCTTTCTTATTCCCACTGAGCCTCTGCACAGATGCGAGTCCACCGTCACCCTGACTGCACAAGTAAAAACAATCAAACTAAAATGTTATTATTACATGAATATAGCACATGGTCCACACGGTCCATGCGGTTCAGGCAGCTATACAAACGTCCTGCACACAGCTGAGAGCCTGTACTCTTTCACCTTTAAGAGTATGTAGAGTAGGGCTGGGTTTTGATTATCGATTTTCAGATTAAAATTGATTCTAGCTTGGATAACGTGATATCGATTCATTCAAATCCTGAACTGATTTTTAAATATAAATGTATTTTGCCCGAAAAGGCAGAATCTCAGGTTAAAGCTCACTAAACTACTTCAACAACCACCAAACAGCTAAAACAGTAAATGAGAGCAGGTACACGAGCACAAAGACATAAACACAAAGCTCACAGATTCTGATGCATCGGCGGGTCCACGCTTTGTGTTTACGTCTTTTTTTGCGCTGATTCTGAAGCTGCAGGTTTCACCTCCCTCCAACCAAATCTGACTGAACCAGCAGCAAAAGAAGATGCAAAATATTCTTCACATTTCGCTTCACATAAACATCGTCATGAATTCATTCTGACTTTGGCTGTTCTGCTTCCATCACGATAAAATGACACTTCATGCACAGTTCTCTCTCTCTCTCTCTCAGTGTACTTCAGGAGCAATTTCCCATCTAAAAATCCCTGTTTTCTGCATTATTCGCTTGATTATTACGCACCAGTCTACTGTCGGCCACTGTTTTGTTTTTTGTTTTTTATTTAACTGACTTCCGACAAGAAAGTCTCATTTCTGCTGTTTAATTACGAAGAAATTTAACATTTTTAAAATGATCCCAAATTACAAACTCTCAGCTGTGTCTGTAAACAAACCTCTGGGACTTTGGTCTGCTTCCCTTCAGCAGCATCAGGTCATGTTCACATGTTGATTCATGGTTTTCTTCAGTTTTTGTTCTACTGCAGAATATTTTAAGGTTATCTGTTATAAAAAGCCAGGCCAGGAAAATCTGCTTCATGTTTTATCCTCAGTTACTCTGACACAAAGACATCTGCTGTGATGCTCACACCTCTGATGAAGTCTCACAGTGTCAGCTTTGTTTATAATATGTTAATATTTCTGACTGTCTGAGGCCAGTTTTCCCTGATTCAAATTGAATTGAATTCAATCGAATCGGGACCTTGTGAATTGGAATCGAATCTATTCTAGAAATCACTGACGATACCCAGCCCCAACGTAGAGGATCTGTACTTAAGAAGTGAAACATCCCACCCAAACGGACCACCTTCTTACTGTGAGCCAAGTTAACGTGAATCACAGGTGAACCACAGGTGAAGCTAAAGCTGTTTGAAACATGGATTTGAAAATGTGGTCTTAAATAAAGTTATTATGATAATGTGTCTGACCTCTGACCTCTGTGTGTGTTTGTGTTCGTACCTGTTCAGGTGTCGAGTCACCGTCGTCCAGCAGAAACAGAGACATGCCGTCTGCAGCTGCTTTTATAACCACAGCTGTGTGTGTGTGTGTGTATGTGTGTGTGTTTAATTAACCTGTTAGGACAACAGCAATTATGTTCATTCCCACAGTTTCACCCCACCGTGTGTGTGTGTGTGTGTTTACAGGTAAATGATGACTGTACCTAACTTGTTCAGGTGTGACGGTGCCTATGGGAACGTATAGGTGTGTGTGTGTGTGTTCATATAATCAGCTTCACGGTCTCACGACATCAGCCGCGTGAAAAACTTTTCCTGTCTCCTTATGTCCTTCCTCATGTCCTTCCTCATGTCCTTCACTGTCTCCTTATGACCTTCCCTATGTCCTTCACTGTCTCCTTATGTCCTTCCCTATGTCTCCTTATGTCATTATCTGTCGCCTTATGTCCTTATCTGACTCCTTCTGTCCTTCCCTATGTCTCCTTATGTCCTTCCCTGTCTCCTTATATGCACTTTTGCAGTCCTGTGTTCTGTTCCAGGATCAGGTCTCAGTGCTGATGCTCGTGCTTCAGTAACACACAGTCCTGTCTGTGGTGTGATGTGCGTGTTCTAAGCTGTGACGTAGCGACCTGTTTGGGAACACAAAGATTATTTTATGGAATCTGTTCTTGGGTTCGCCAACCACCTATCCCCTGAGTCACGGCTCACGCCTGTCCCCTGGCTCTCGCCTGTCCCCTGGCTAACGCCTGTCCCCTGGCTCACGCCTGTCCCCTGGTTCACGCCTGTCCCCTGGCTAACGCCTGTCCCCTGGCTCACGCCTGTCCCCTGGCTCACGCCTGTCCCCTGGCTCACGCCTGTCCCCTGGCTCTCGCCTGTCCCCTGGCTAACGCCTGTCCCCTGGCTCACGCCTGTCCCCTGGCTCTCGCCTGTCCCCTGGCTCACGCCTGTCCCCTGGCTCTCGCCTGTCCCCTGGCTCACGCCTGTCCCCTGGCTCTCGCCTGTCCCCTGGCTCACGCCTGTCCCCTGGCTCTCGCCTGTCCCCTGGCTCACGCCTGTCCCTGGCTCTCGCCTGTCCCCTGGTTCACGCCTGTCCCTGGCTCGCCTGTCCCCTGGCTCACGCCTGTCCCCTGGCTCTCGCCTGTCCCCTGGCTCACGCCTGTCCCCTGGCTCTCGCCTGTCCCCTGGCTCACACAGACTCAGCCCTCGTACATAAAGTGCTTTACAAAGCCCAACATCACGGCTAACAGCTGGTTTTCTGGTTTTTAGCCAAACAGCCACTTCCTGCAGCAGACAGTAAAGTGGACGGTTTATCCTGGTTTATAACATGAACTCATCGCTGCAGCACTACAGTGATCCCCTCACACTCATGTTTAGTTTCACTGTCCTTATTTTCCTCTGAGGTGTCAATCCTGTCACTAGTTAGCTAACATAAACTAATGTGAGTCTGTTAGCCTCAACCAACTAATCACATGACGTCGTTCGCCGCGCTGACAGCACATGGCGCTGAACATGTTTTTAAACACAGAGTTCCACCTGTTCAGAGCACGGTCAGTGTTTACGTGGAATAACGTGTGCTGTACAAATACATCCTTGTCTCCTTTTGTCCTTCACGTCGCCTCTTCTTCTTCTTCTCTTGAAGCTCAGACCACATCACTTGTTCCACCACTTTTCGATCTCTATTTTACTTCCTGTGGTGCCTTCTGACCTCCTGTCCAGCAGTTTGGTGACGTGAGGAGCTTTTATTAGACCTGTTTTATGCTTGGTTCTAAGGAGAACATCAGAGCATCCTCCTGAGGCCGCATTTGTAGAGCGATTACGTCACCGCGACGCGCTGAAGGCTACTCAGGTTAAGCATGATATGTAAGTCACCTTGATAACCTAACAATGTTACAAACAGAAAGCTGATTAAACAGAAGTGTGAGATGGTTGAGAATTTACACCAGGTCCTGTTATATTTTAGATTTCCTTCACCGCCGTCTCCACCGAGACAGCGGTGAAGGAAAGCTGAAGGCTAGACCGTCCGATTTCAAAGCTGTTTACTTCCGGCCTACGCGACCTTCTGAGGACGCGGCCCACGTAGACCACAAAGGACGGGTCCTCAGGAGGATGCAGCCCATGAATTTGGACACCCGTATAGACAGCTCACACTGTGGGAGGTCAAAGGTCTAGGGATGGGTATCGAAACCCGGTTCTTGTTGAGAACCGGTTCCCACTGTTTCAATTCCTTGGAATTGTTTGCCATTTTTGCAAACGATTCCCTTATCGATTCAGTCACCCGAATAGCGTCACCACGTTGTGGAGCGTCATTTACCTGGCAGGAAACATGACGCCTAAGCGGCTCAAACGCTCAAAAGTTTGGTTATAAACGGATGACAACAGGGCAACTTGCAATACTTGCAAAGTAGATATTTCATTTAAAGGAGGAAACACTACGAATATGCAAAAGCATTTGCTCACAGAACACGCGATGAGCTTAAATGAATGTCGTGTTTTTAATTCCGCTCCGGACTCGTGAATCTCAACCCAGCAGCAGCGGTAACGTTTGCACGTCCTCTCCCGTTAATGCGGCAGGTAAATAATCAGCTAACAGTGCATATTATGTAGCGCGATCTGCCTTATTACAAAACCTGTCATTACTGTGCATTTAGGCGACCATGATGAGACAGACAGAGTCTGGCTGACAGTTCTCGCTGCAGTCTACCGGTAGCGTCTCCTTTCAGGCCAGGATAGACGAATGTCACCGAGCAGTGACTAAGTTTGTGGTCAAAGCTATCAATACCCATCCCTACAAAGGTCACAGGTGAAATTCATGCTTCTGTGCTACTCAGTCAGACACACACACACACAGAGGCCTTTAAGACTATAATATTTGTGTGTGTGTTAATCTGTTGTTTTTGCAGCAGCAGCTGATTCTTGTTTACCGTCATCAGTGAGCTTTTATTCTGACATGTTCTGTAAACAGAAACAGGAAGTTCACCTGCGTCACACTGCGTGGGAACCTGTGCACACACACACACACATACTTGTTTTTATATCTTAGTGAGGACATCTCATTGACATAATGTGCTACCTGTCACCCTGACACTAAAACCACATTTGGAGACTCAAACACGTCTTCAGACTCGTGGAGACGGGCTGTTGGTCCCCTGAGCGCTCACCGAGGATGTGTTTGTGGAACATCCTTATGAATAATGTTCACACTGTCAAAGGTCAAAGGTCACAGGTGACATTCATGTTTCTGTGCTAATCAGTCAGACACACACACACGCACTCACACACACATGTGCGTATTCATGTCCTTGTGGGGACAGTTGACATAACCCTAACCATGGCCCAACTGTGGCCCTGACACTAAAACCACATTCTGAGTGTGAAAAAGACCTTCAGCCCTGTGAGGACCTGGATTTTGGTCCCCACCAGTAAAGTTCAAAGAAAAGCACGTGACAAGTTTACAGCTTCATAAATATTTATGTCTCCTGCTGACAGGTGAGTTCACAGGTGAGCTGCAGCTTCAGCACTGATGGGGGGAGGGGTGGGCGTGTTCAGGGTCTGGACCTTCGTCCTGGTTCTGATTGGTTCTGGAGCAGATTTCAGTCCCGGCTGGTATTTGGTGTTTCTCAGCGGGGCAGCAGAACACAGAGCGGGTCCTCAGAGCTACCAATGAGAGGGCAAACACCACAGAAGAAGAGGTGGAGTCGAAGGAGGAGGAGCGGTTCTGATGAGTCTGGGTCACTGAGCGGTTGCAGCTGCCTCTTCTTCCTCCTTCGTCTCCTGGCTCCTCCTCTCCTTTACCTCCTTCAGTCCCTCCTGGATCCTGTCCACAGCCTCTTGGTCTCCGGCCTGCCGGGCCAGACCCAGAGCCTCCTGGTAAAACCGCACCGAGTCATCCAGCCGGCCTGAGGGACAGAACCAGACGGCGTGAGACTGACGAAGTAAGACCCGCCCCCCGATCTGTTCCTCACTCACCTGTGTGCAGCAGGATACCCGCCATGTTTCCCAGCAGCACATGGAGGTCCGGGTGTCCAGCTGAGCGGCTCAGTTCCACCGCCCGCCAGACCAGTGCCAGGGCATCGTCATGGTGACCCTGCAGATCCAAGATGGTGGCCAGGTCGCTCATCAGCACAAGGGTCTGACAGAGACACAAAGAAGAGTTTAGATACCGACAGATAAGTCTACCTGTGGGCGTGATTACCTGTGGGCGTGATTACCTGTGGGTGTGTCTCTCCCTGCTCCTGGCGGCAGATGTTCAGGGCGTCCCGGTAATCCTGTCCAGCCTGTTTCAGGTGCAGCATGGACGCTTGGTACCGAGCCCGTGAGTCCAAACACAGCCCGAGCAGGAGGCGGGTCTCCTTCCTAAGAGCCTCCTGCTCCTCTGAGGGCGACACGCGGGTGAGTCACGTGACTTCATGATCACATTTAAACTCAGCAGCAGGCATCAGCAGAGTGCCTTCGAGTCCCAGCAGAGGGACTAACGAGGCCACCAAACTCTGCAGGATCTGCTGATTCCTCCTTCAGCTCATCTGTAGCCAGCTGTTTAGCTCCTCCCTCCTTATTTTGATTTTATTCAAAGGCAAAGGGGTTCATGTGACCCGCTCTAACTCCGCCCCCCCGTGCCACTCACCTGTGGGCTCCTCTCCCAGGAGCTCTTTGTGCTTCTCCAGTTTCACCTCCAGAGACTCCATACAGAACCTGAAACCGTGCTCTGCAAGCTCCGCCCTCAAACAAGAAAGCACACAGACAGTCAGAGAGCTGTGACCTCAGCTTCCTGTCAGCTGACCAGCTGAATCTGCTCTCACTTGTTCTGCTCGGCGTAGATGGTGGCCAGCTTCAGCGACATCTCAATGACGGCATTGTCGTCCTGGAAACAGAGGGCGTTTATCAATATGCGTACTTGTGCGTACTTGCGTTCTCGTGTACTCGTGATACGTCATCAGTCGGAGACCAAGTACTGTTCAATTGCACGCATCAAACCGAGAACGCGAAAAAGTCCCGGATGTGTTCTCGATCCGCCCGTTTTATCGAGCATGCATCGGTGTGGACTTGGTACAGCTAAATATCCCAGAATGCATTTCGTCCAAAACTCAACAGCGGACTCCGGCACATCGTTTTCAACACCCCCCGCTCGCCGGACTTCTCACTACTCAGGTTAAACGTCTTGATGCATTCTCAATCATCCAGGAAAGTAAATCTCAAAAGTTGAATCTGTTCATCTGGACGTAGCGTTTTGTTCCTTCAGTGGGCTGGTTTCAGTCATTATGCAAATGTACTGTTTATAAGGTTTGGGGAAACCTGCAGTCAGCTGAGACTGAAGAAGTCACTTGGATGAGTGACTTAAACGTTTCTCCCACAAAACGCTACGTCCAGATGAACAGATTCAACTTTTGAGATACTCAGGTTAAAGAAACTCCAGCAGCTGTCTATAGTATTGAGTGTCCACTAGAATAGAAATAAAAGCGTTCTAACATCTCACCTGCTTGTTTTATTAAGGTATGTACACGTATGTACATGTACACTATTTTTATTAATAGAGGTTTCACTACTGAGGTTAAAAATGATATATAAGTCACTTAGATCACTTCTAAATGTTAATGTTTGGTTTATTTCAGTGTTTTATTTGTTCCTGAGTAGGGCTGCCACGATTAGTCGACTATCAAAATCGTCGACGACTGATTTAATAGTCGACGCATCGTTTGAAGCTTTGTAAGATCACAAAAGACGCAGGAATAAGTAGTAGGATTTAAGAGTGTAATAACGGACTGAAACAGAAGATGGCAGCACTGCATGTACAAGGATGCCAGCTGCCGTTACACTCAAGAAGAAGAAGCAGCAGTGTCCCAGAATTCATAGCGCGGCCCTGCTCAGTTTTCAACAATGGCGGCAGCTAGTTAGTTTTAATATTACTCTTATTAATCTTTCTGGGTCACAAAATAAACGTTTAACATATTTTCAGGCGAGAATGTAGCTGTGTAAACCTCAAATATTTGCTCAGTTTATCAAGACACTGCATATTTTCAAAAGCGCTCCGACGTTTTCAGAGACGTCTGTTACCCACTAGCTCGATAGCTAGCCGGGGCAAGGCTCACTAGAGCCCGTGAGAACACCGGACTCCCGGCAAATCGTTTTCAAACCCACCACCGTCTTTCGCTACTCAGGTTAAACATATATAAGTCAGTTAGATAACTTAAAAAATGTTATTGTTTGGCCTTTTTTTGAGTATTTTATTTGTTCCTGAGTAAATCGGTTTGGCTGAGATTAAAGTTTTAGTTTATACACGACTGAATAAACGTCAAGCAGACAGCTGATTATCAGAAGTGTGAGATGTTCGAGAATATACTCCGGTGTCCCGTTATATTTTAGATAGCAAGGAGTTTATTAAACTTCACCGAAACAATCTGTAAATCTCATTAAATTTAATAAACTATCATCTTGTCTTTATTTTTAGTTAGCACATACCCTAAACACTTAAAACTGTAAGCTAATGTTATATAAGAGCAGATGCTGCTGGTGCAATAAGCTGTACGTTTTACGTCCAATGGATGCATGATCCGATTAGTCGACTAATCGCAAAAATAATCAGTGACTAGTCGACTATCAAAATAATCGTTTGTGGCAGCCCTATTCCTGAGTAAACCGGTTTGGCTGTGATTAAAGTTAAGCTTCATAACATGTTACTCACAGTTAAATTAGGAGGGGACGGCAGTAAAAACTCCGGACCTGTGACATCATCACGTACGCAGGTGTTCCAATTGTACATATCGCGAGTACGTACTCGCGTTCTCGGTGAGTACGTACTCGCATACTTGGGAATTGAGAAACGGCCAGACAGAAGGTCAGGTGGGTTCACCCGCTGAATTCCAGGTGAAACGAACAAGCACTGACCTGCGGAGTTCCTCCCGCCAGCATGAAGCTCATCGCTGCTTTGAAGAGTTTCTCAGCCTGCGAGAAACAGGAGCACAAAGGATGACATTACAGAGAACCAGCCAATAGCAGACAGACCCTTCGGCTCTGAAAAAATGTTTCATATTAACGAGGTCGCCGAGAACGAACGTCGAAAGCGAGCGGAGGAGAAACCGGTCTCCGCTGGGTGTGAACACTGAGCTCGTCAGAGCTATCCGGGCTTTAAGTGACGACGTATGAACAAACAACTCTGTGTTTATTAAGGCTGCTATGTTTTTAAATGCTTTGTATCTTGTTCTATTTAATCTGAACAAGCCCCTAAAAACAGTCAGTGATCACTGTCGTCCTGTTTTTATTACCACTGTTCATTTTAAAGCTCAGTTTTTAAACCCTTCCGATGTAACTACAGCCCAGCCCATGCAGCAGTATATTAATGACTAACCTCGTATTGTGGATGGATTATCTCAGTTGTTCTCCTGACTGAAGTTTGGTCCGTTTACAGCATCCTGCCATGCGATTGCATTTGTCCCTAACCATCGGGAACCCTCACGTTAACTTTTATCGAGTGGGAAAAAGTTAGCGTTCATCCTCCAGCTTCACTGTGTTTATGCTATGCTAACATAGCTGTGTCGCTAGCGATCACGTAGCACATCATTAAATAGCAGCTAGCCCAACTTCAGTAACCCTACAAACGTCACTGCTGTTTAGTTTCCTGTCTTCATTTATGTTGGAAGTGATAGCAGAGCTGTACGTTTGAATGTTTCAGAAATCTCTCAGTCAGAACATGCTATATCATGTTTAGGTGGAAACTTCTAATGACGTCAGGATAACGCTCACACAGGGGGACGCTTTCTCCAGGTAAACTTCCTGTTTCTGTGAATGGAGCAGTGTTGCCAACTCTATGGGCTCAAAATGTGGTCATAAATATTTTGTACTTGTAACTCAGTTTTGTACTTGTAAATCAGGATTTGTATGTGTAAAAAGAATTTGTGCATGCGTAAAAAAAGATTTGTATGTGTAAAAAAGATTTGTGCGTATGTAAAAGATTTGTATGTGTAAAAAGATTTGTATGTGTAAAAAGATTTGTATGTGTAAAAAGATTTGTGTGTGTGTGTAAAAAAGATTTGTATGTGTAAAAAGAATTTGTGCGTGCGTAAAGAGATTGTATGTGTAAAAGAATTTGTGCGTGCGTAAAAAAAGATTTGTATGTGTAAAAAAGATTTGTGTGTGGACTTAGCCAAAAACCCCCCTGCAAGTTACAAGTACGAATTTTGACCCTATTTTTCTTCCTGTCATCTGATTGGTCAATGTCATGTCAATCACAAATGTAACAATCCAATCAGAGAACAGATGGGTTTGGCTGTCGGAGGGGCACTTTTTTGAACTGCAGGCCCTTGAAGGGTAATACAGTTTGAAGCTGGAGGATCTCTATATAAATATCCGATAGCAGCTAGGTCCCTTACTTTCAGCAGCTGTTGAAAGGATAAAGTTGTGGTATGTCAGTGGTTAGAAATACCATTATTACTTTAGGATTAGTTTAACACAAAGTAGACCATTGCTGTGAGTCACAGTGCGCAGCATAAAGGTCCTTTCACATCGGACGCAGGATGTGCTGCTAATGCTAACTGCTAACTAAAAGCAAAAGATCCAGAATTTGTTGCGCTGGCTGCTGAGCTCTGTGGGTTTTTGCAGCAGCTCTACCTGTACTAGATGCACCTGCTCCTTGTCGTTTCTATCTCTGACTTTATGTCCTCTACAAGAGTTTCTGGTTTTTTTTGCTAGTTCTTCAAATGTTCAATAAAACATGTATGCTAATTCATAACGAAGAAAGCTTTGTAATGAAGACTGTCATTTCCAAAACACTGCCCCCCGCGGTCCGCAGCGCTGTTGAAAAGGCTGTGGAAGTCCCTGTATTAAGCACATAGACCTGTGACACAAAATCACCAAACTCGGACGACCACAGACTGTTTTCCTTCGTGGTGATGAAGGAAAACGCTGGGTTGGCATGTAAAAGGGCATTTATTCCCTTCAAGGACCTGCAGTTCAAAAAAGTGCCCCTCCGACAGCCAAACCCATCTGTTCTCTGATTGGATTGTTACATTTGTGATTGACATGACATTGACCAATCAGATGACAGGAAGAAAAATAGGGTCAAAATTGTACTTGTAACTTGCAGGGGGTTTTTGGCTAAGTCCACACACAAATCTTTTTTACACATACAAATCTTTTTACGCACGCACACAATTTCTTTTTACACATACAAATCTTTTTACACACACACAAATCTTTTTTTACATACAAATCTTTTTACATACGCACAAATTCTTTTTACACATACAAATCCTGATTTACAAGTACAAAACTGATTTACAAGTACAAAATATTTATGACCACATTTTGAGCCCATACAACTCCTCAGTAAGGAAAATCGCTATTGGCTGTCCTAAAAGTCGCTAGAAGTCGCTAAATGACGTCATCACCTAATTTGCATAATTGGTCATGCTAATATAATTGTAACCTATGTTGTTGGAGAGAGAAATAACATCGTGGAAGAGACATAAAGTGAGTAAAAAACGTCCTAAATGCATTTAGAGTTTATTTAGAACTACAAATTAAATTTTTTTTAGCAATTATTGGTTTTTTTAATGTCACAATTCCAACCCTGCTCCTTTACCCGGGCTTGGACCGGCAAAAGTGATCCGAAATAGGCACTGTGGTGGAGTTACTTTGTGTGTGTGTGTTTATAAGTAGTTTTAAACCTTGTGATCCACAAAACAGCATAAGAGTAAAAGAGTAAAAGAAGAACTGACTGTGTTACAGCACCCGCTGCTTGTTGAGAGTAAAAGCGATACGCGCTTTCACGTCTTTTTTTAGCGACTTTTTTAAGAAAAAAAGTCGCTAGGGGGTCTGAAAACTCGCTAAATATAGCGACAAAGTCGCTAAGTTGGCAACACTGGAATGGAGGACAACAACTTCACTTCCTGTTTGATGGCAGGTCCACTGGAGCATGGCCTACCTGCTGAAGGTCACTGTGGACCCCTCCTACTGCTCAAACAGCACAAACAAAGATGGACGACAGGTCTGCTCCAGTCGCACATCTGTATCACCTGGCGTGATCCGCGGGTCCGGCGTCTGACCCAGATGGCGTCTCTGGCACCATCACTGAGCCATCGGTGCTAAACGCTGCCCTGATCATCTCCACGCAACTGCCCGACAACGACTGTCCCATTCTAAGCACGCGCTGTAACACCGACCGGCCTGAGTCCACCTCACAGAAGCCCAGCATATCCTCTAAAGCACACGCTCACGTCAGAGGCCCCGCCTCCAACATGTGACACAAAGAAGTGCAAAAACAAACGCTCGCATCATGACTGTTTACAAACTGAACATTTGTTCTGATTGTTTTTGATCATAATAAACATTTGCTGTGACAGTCGATCAGTGTTTGTGTGCTCTGTGATCAGTCCCAGCCTCCACCAGCAGGTGTCACCGTTTCCTCTCTGTGATGGAGCAGATACTCACGCTGTCCAGCTGACCCTGCACGTAGGCCAGGTTCGCCATCTGAGGAGACAGGTGAGTGATAAACAGGCAAACAGCTGAGTGTGTGTGAGAGTTTCAAGGAGGTCAGAGGTCAGAGGTTACCAGGCTGTAGGTGTAGATGATGGCCTGGTTGTTGTGCGTCTGATGAGCGAGAACAACGGCCTGATGGAGGAACCCCGAGGCGGCCTGCAGCTGACCCCGATGCACGCTGAGCTGACACACACACACAGAGTTGTCAGTACAGCTGCTGTTACAGAAGATGACCCACTGACCCCACTGACCGTGCTTACACACAGGTGTGACTCTGTGACGGTGGGTTTAAGGCTCCGTCCACATGTACATGAGTATTTTTGAATGCAGAGGTTTTTCCTTTTTTGTTTTTTTTAAAATCCCGTCCACATGTAAACGCTAAAAACAAAATGTTGGCTAATCAGAAGTCTGGAAGCCTGGGAGGGAAAGAGTAAACAGGGTTTTGTGACCTCACAGAACTTTAAGTACGTTAAGTTTGTGTTTTTCTAGTGACAAATAATTTTATGTTACTTTTCAAGTGCCTGCATCATTTCACATGTTAATAACCAAAGACAGTGTTTTGGTTGGTGTAGTCTCACAGCTTAGGAATGAACAAAATGCACACAGCACACATACATTTAATTTTATAATATAAAATATAAATATATTTGTTCAAAACCGACGTCAGGATTCGGGTTGTGAGAGCGTCTGTGTAGAATTAGGAAGCTATGGTCCACTCGGCCAGAGGAGGAACAATCAGTTCCTGGGTCCGGTAACCGCCTGTCGCCTGTCACACACCTGTCACAGGGTTCTAGAGTGCAACCAAATTGCCCCTATCGTGGACTAAACCAATCAGAGATAGTCATGGGTGGGACCTCTCTGATTGGCCGTGGTCCAGTTGAAAGTGCAGTTGGAAGAGAGAGGTGAGTAGCTTGAATCAAGCGATATCGATTCATTAAATCCTGAATTGATTTTTAAATATAACTGTGTTTTGCCAGAAACGCCAGATTCTCAGATTAAAGCTCACAAAACTATTTCAACAACCACCAAACAGTAAATGAGAGCAGGTACACGGATTCCACACAAAGACGTAAACACAGAGCGACCCGACGCATCAGAATCAGCTTTGTCTTTCTCGGCTTTCTCACCCCACGGCCCGAACACGGACACGCTGTCGGAGCTCAGCGATTCTGGTGCGTCGGGTCCGCGCTGTGTTTAACACTTAACTTGTGTTAAGTTAAGGTCTGATCCGTCTGAAATTCATAGCCAGCTCTGACACGGTGCCATCAACCTCTGAACGCTGAAAAAACAGCAGTGTATCCAGAAAACACATTATATGCTGCAATAAATGCACTGCCCAAGTGTCCCCTCTCCCCACTGCCTTTCAGCAGCAGGCAGCAGCAAACAGGTCGTCAGAGGAGCCAAGATGATGATTAAGTTTAACATTTTCTATAGTATTGCCAAAGAGTGCCAACGCACTTTAACTACAAGATTGTTAGTTAATAATTTAGAAATGAATATTGTCTGTATGGACAGCAATTTCCCCCCCAAAAAAGTGCACATGTAAAACTGTGGTGTTAAGTGAGGCGGTTGAAAAATTTGAGTGCGCCTAACTTTTGTGCTTTAAAAAAAAGTTAGGCACACCGGTGCAACCGTGGCAAAAAGTTAGTCTAGAGCCCTGTGTCACACACCTGTCCCCGGACTCACACCTGACTCACACCTGTCCCCGGACTCACACAGACTCAGCCTTTGTTCATAAAGTGCTTTACAAAGCCCAACATCACGGCTAACAGCTGGTTTTTACCAAAACAGCCACTTCCTGCTGCAGACAGTAAAGTGGACGCTTTATCCTGGTTTATAACATGAACTCATCGCTGCAGCACTACAGTCAGATGACCACAACCAACCAATCACATGAAGTCACACTCCACGCTGACAGCAGATGGTGCTGTCAAGTAACTTTGTTACTTAAACCCAGCGTCACAGACAGAGTTCCACCTGTGTGAGAGCACGGTCAGTGTTTCATGTCCTCTTTAAGCACCACTGGTCAGGACACACTATTCTTTAATATACAGCATCACCACACACACACACACACACACACACACACAGTAGCACTGCTGTGTGTGTGTGTGGTACCTTGGCTTTCTTTAGCAGCAGGATCATCTCGTCCTCCTTCCTCTGAGCTTCATCACGTTTGTCTTCTTCACTGCTGCCAAACAGAGAGAAGGCTGCACACACACACAGAGGCGATGATGTAAAATCAGCAGATTTTTGACTGGAGTTTGGTTCAGTGACTCAGCAGCCGTGTTAACACGCTCCTGATCCTAAGCTTTTACTTTGAAAGGTGTGCTGGAGAGCCCTGACTGCAGCTCAGTGTGAGGTCACAGAGGTCACAGGAACCTGCAGGTTATGAAAGCTGATGAAGAACAATGTTTGTAACCAACCGTACCGAGCGCTGCCCACAGCACCCCTCCTCCTCCTCCGCTCACGGTTACCCAGCATGCCGAGCAGCGTGAGCCCTCCACAGGATGTGATGTCACAGCGGTGTTCTGACATCTGACAGTGTTAATGCTCAGACTGCAGAAGCAAAAGAGAGTAAAAACTTCAAACTTTTAGTTCACATACACATGATATGGTTGCCACGGTTACTGTCATATTACCACGTGGTTACACCTGGTTGACAAGTTCTGGTCATGTGTTTCTGTGTGTGTGTGTGTGTGTGTGTGTGTGTGTGTGTGTGGCCTCCTCTCTGTGTGGAACAGAGCAGGTGCAGATGTTATTCCAGCTGTTCTGCTGCTGATGTTTGTTGTTGTCAGAAATTCAAACCAGCAACCTTCCTCTGCCCATCAGCACTGAACGCTGCCTGCAGTGATGGGGACCCGAGAAGCTGTAAAAACTGCGGATTTTTGAATGGACTCTGGTGTGAGGACGCGGGAGGCTCAAATCGTGTGAAATGTGACCGGAGCCTGGTGCGTAGGTTTCAGTCGCTCACCTGTGTGCAGCTCGCGGGTGATGCAGGCTCCGCCCGAACCCCCCGAGCCTGCTCAGAGTCTGCCTGAGGACAGCACGGAGAACACCGGAGGCCGCCATCTTTACTGTTTACATAACGAGCGGAAGACACGACGCCAGACTCTGCGCCTTCAAAATAAAAGCAAAGAATCTCTCCAGTGTGGAATAACTGAAAAAATCGATCAGCAAATATCTCCACAAATATCTCAATTTCTTATTGAGATGTTATTAATCAAATACAGAGAATTTTACTCCATTCGTCATTGATTCTGATTTATTTTGAAAGGATAATTTCGAACACAGCCAAGTTATGATCGGTCGTGTCTTTATTGTAACCTTACACTCGTTGGGCGTTTATCAATATGCGTACTTGTGCGTACTTGCGTTCTCGTGTACTCGTGATACGTCATCAGTCGGAGACCAAGTACTGTTCCAATTCGAAGTACGCATCACGCCGAGAACGAAAAAAAAGTCCCGGATGTGTTCTCGATCCGCCCGTTTTATCGAGCATGCATCGGTGTGGACTTGGTACAGCTAAATATCCCAGAATGCATTTCGTCCAAAACTCAACAGCGGACTCCCGGCACATCGTTTTCAACACCCCCGCTCGCGGACTTCTCACTACTCAGGTTAAACGTCTTGATGCATTCTCAATCATCCAGGAAAGTAAATCTCAAAAGTTGAATCTGTTCATCTGGACGTAGCGTTTTGTTCCTTCAGTGGGCTGGTTTCAGTCATTATGCAAATGTACTGTTTATAAGGTTTGGGAAACCTGCAGTCAGCTGAGACTGAAGAAGTCACTTGGATGAGTGACGAAACGTTTCTCCCACAAAACGCTACGTCCAGATGAACAGATTCAACTTTTTGGAGATACTCAGGTTAAAGAAACTCCAGCAGCTGTCTATAGTATTGAGTGTCCACTAGAATAGAAATAAAAGCGTTCTAACATCTCACCTGCTTGTTTTTATTAAGGTATGTACACGTATGTACATGTACACTATTTTTATTAATAGAGGTTTCACTACTGAGGTTAAAAATGATATATAAGTCACTTAGATCACTTCTAAATGTTAATGTTTGGTTTATTTCAGTGTTTTATTTGTTCCTGAGTAAACCGGTTTGGCTGTGATTAAAGTTAAGCTTCATCACATGTTACTCACAGTTAAATTAGGAGGGGACGGCAGTAAAAACTCCGGCCCTGTGACATCATCACGTACGCTGGTGTTCCGACTGTACAAATCACGAGTCCGTGCTCGCGTACTTGAGAATTGAGAAGCGGCCCACGAGTCCGTGCTCGCGTTCTCGGCGGGTACGTACTCCCGTGCGTTCTCGGCGGGTACGTACTCACCGAGAACGCGAGTACGTACTCGCGTACTTGGGCATTGATAAACGGCCACTGACCACTACAGGAAGTACACGTGCTCATCGATCAGAAATCCGACCAGCCCATCACAGGACAGCAGCTTCAGAGTCTGAAAGCAGGGGTCCATCCTGCAGTGTGATGGGGGCGGGGCACAGCTTACTTGAGTGTTGCTGCAAACCTCGTCCGTGCCTTTATGACGTCAGCGTACCATCTTTTGACGTCACAAAGCTCCGATGAGCTCAGACTGGTTTATTAAACATGACGCTGAGTTCATTGCACCGCAGCCACAGATCTCAGTCCCGCAGAGCCCTGTGATGATGTCATGATAATGTCAAATGAACCAAAATCTGAATCCTGAAGAACGAAAACAACTCCGAAGCCAATCGGGCTCCAGCCTCCAGGCTGCTAGAGTGTCCTTTAATACACTCTCAGCCACTTTATTACGAGTTTTACAAACAGAGTTTTCAAAGTAAAAGAACAAATTCGACACACGTTTATCAAAGCTGAGACCGGAAAACCTTCAGAATCGAGCGTCTGGGTTCAAACGGCGAATCTGTGTGTGGGGTTCAAAGCTCAACACTGGGGCTGTGTCCGAATTCAGGGGAAGGATGCTTAAAATGCCATATTTGGATGCAATGACGTCACAGCGACACGACGAGGACTGTCCGAATTCAAAGAGCACTCAAAATGTGGCGACAAATGCGTCCTATTTTTCTGTGAATTTGAGGCGTAGCTGTGTCCGAATTCAGAGGAAGGATGCTTCGATGCCATATTTGGAGGCAATGACGTCACGGCAACGCGACGAAGGGTGTCCGAATTCAAAGGCTGTGTCCCAATTCAGGGTATGCACGCTTGAAGTACGCACACTACACGTACTACGTACGGTGCGTACTACAAGTACGGGAAGTGCGGAAGTGAGAGGCTTGTGAAATGGGACGGTCTAGCCTTCGTCGTGCTGTTCAGGTTGCCTAGCAACCATGATACTAACCGCGAGAAATGTTTCAAACAGCTTTGTGTGACAGAAATGAAGGAGAAAAAATGTTTTGTTGTTCATTCATTTTTGTCATGACATCACTTTGATTAGTTGAGACCACAGGACTGTAAAACATGATAGTTGGGCTTCATTTCTGTACTGAACAGTCATTTCAAGATTAGTTAGTAAATAATAATTAGCTAATGTTGTTCATGAGACTAAAGTCATCTCACTGTGGTAATGTTAATATAATATGGACAATATTATATGTATTGTCAGACTATATATATATATGAGCTTGAACTCTGGGTCAAAGATGCAAGTAGCAGTTATTTATATTTCCTATCACCTTAAATCTTCACTCAAAGACAAGTATCTCTAACAGTGTATATACAGATGTATTATATATAAGAGACAAATATTGTTCCTTCAGTATGTTGGCATTACTAAATTTGGCTCAATGCTTACATATATGTGTAAAAAGCAAATGTACGAGCTGTGATAACTGTTGGTGATAGAATGAAGATCAGACTGATATATGAAATATTCCTTTATTGGGTGAGAAAATCAGACCATGTCATAACTGCTTTAAGTCACACAGAATAGATATCAGAGCCTTAAACAGGCTGACTTCTGCTAAATGGGTCAAACTGGGCAGAAAGTCTACAAACACATAACATCCTTATAGAATATGATGTAACACTATAGATCAACTTACCTCAGAATATATAAAGCATATAAACAATTACAGCAATATGATGCAACAAACACAGCAGTGCTACTAATCCAAAATACTCAAAGCTTCATAGAACTGAAACAAACATTTATTTTAGCTCCATTCTGCTGCTGATACATACTTTAGGTTTCTGAATATTAAACTTGTTGCTGCCTTTCATAGTGTGTAACTTGAAGGCCCTGAGTACTTTCTCCCACACTGAAAACACTGGGATGATAACATTATTTGAACATTACCTAATAAGACTGATTCAGGACAGACAATTAGTTATGTTAAACTTTCCTAGCAGTCCTTCACAAACAGGGAACAGTCTGTCTATTCTCTCCATCTGTCAGCTGCTGCTGGCTCTTCCTCCTCCTCTTCCTCACACACTGCTGAGTTTGTCCTGGTGGATCATCAGGGTGCAAAGCCTCACAGATGATGTGCAGCAGTGGGTCCCTCAGTCTGTCCTCACTCTGGACACTTGCAGTTGTCACACATGGAAATCAAATGTGTGATAAGCTGCAGGATTCAAACACAAGTGTAACTTATAAATACATGTTCATACTTTTATTCCACAATCAGAGAGAAAGAAACAGAGAGAGAGTGCAGGACAGACAGACAGGTGACAGTCTCAGGTGTACACACTGCTACAAAACAGCACAAGAGAAGGAGGATTTAGTGTTTGTGTTATTACGAGTGCTAAACAAGAAGAGTTCCCAGATGGTCCAGTGGACACATGTGTGACTCCTGTGATTAAAGCATCTTTCTTTCAGCTTAACGAGTGAACCGTCAGCTCGTTCAAACACACGTTAAAGTCCGTTTGGCTCGACACCACCGAACAGAGGCAGCAATATAACATAGCTAACATTAACAGTGCAGTGAATCCTGCTTGTGCCGTCATATTCAGGCCTGCAAACCGAGCAGCATCACTGACTTTCAGCTTGTTGTGTTTGTGGATATATGACTGACTTTAATTATCCATAAAATCATCACATTCTCTGTAAGATTAAGGTCGACTACATATATATATATTTAGAAGTAGAGGCTTTCAAACCAAGTTACCGCTGAAAGCACAAACATCACTAATGTCACATAACTTTCCCGACATGTGACCAACAGTAATGTTTTAATGTTCTTAAACATTCGCACATAAATAAGTGACATCATATTCAGTACTTACTTTTGACAGTTCACTCTTCGGCCGCTCCCTTCTGCCGTATTTTGTGGCAAAATTATCCACACCCACCGCCGCGCTATGGATTGTGGGATATATGGGGCTACGAAGCGTGCACCGGACCACGCTTGATATTTGGGGAAATCGACGGCGCATTTGGAGTATGCATTTGAAGTACACTTTGAATTGGGACAGCGCACTTGAAATGCGTACTTCAAGCGTGCAGACCTTGAATTGGGACACAGCCAAAGAGTACTCAAAATGTGCGTCCTACTTTGCCCTGAATTCTAAGGATGGTCTGATGTATCCTTCATGTCCTACTATATCCCAGGATTCATTGCGGGTCATACAGGAGATTTGTTTCTGATAACGATGGTGGTCGAAGCAGGAGAGGAAAACACTTTCAAATGTAAGTATATGAAAATCTGGTTGTACAAAAGTTAAATTGTTATATCGGTCGTTTTGTTAAGCTTTGGGCATCTGCATAGACATGTTTCTTTTCTTTAAAACAACCGTAAACCAGCTTGTATCGGGGGTCCCGCGATTTTTCCTGTATTGCCGCTTACATACAGCTAATTTTGATTTTTTCGAATTGGTGATATGTTGTGGGGAACAAAGACCAAACGGCTTAATTTATTAAAACGAGGAGAAAACGATCACCTCTTCACTGGGGTGAAGAATTGGGCCGCTACGGCGTGGATGTACAAGAATAAATCAATTTACACATCATATTCATATGAGTGCGGTCCTATTAACCCTCATGCTCTACAGCAGCAGTCCCCAACCTTTTTGAGCCACAGACCGGTTTCTGTCAGACACGGAGCGGCCTTTAAGTGTCTGTGAAGGTTCTCATTCATCCAGGTCATCGTAGTCAAAGGAGTTTGCAAAGAAAAGCGTCTGGACTTCTTTAAGTTGCTTGAAGACTGTTACGTCCCTCTGCAGCCTCTAATCTGCTCAGTGTGTCCAGCTGGTGCTAATTGGCCACACCTAGCCAGGTGTGGATAAAGGCATACCTGAGGCAAGCTTCCGGGGAGCTCACTTGCTTTTGCCTTGGTGGCACCGGCCATTTTAGCCAACCTGGCATTCCATTTTAAGATAAAACCTCTTTTCACCTACACCCTGCTATTTGTCTCCATTTTTATGTTGCGGCTTTTGAGCCGGGTCGTAACATAAGTGGGGGCTCGTCCGGGATTTTTGGACATTTTAGTGGAGACTGAATATCAGTTTGTATTGCTTTTAAGTGGGTGAGTGAAGGTGTTCACTGTGATTGAGCAACGTCCCTTTAGTTAGTGTGTTTCAGCTGGGTGGCTGTGCTGCCCTTCCATCAAAGCACTTGTTTGTTGTTTTGCTTTGTTGTTTTAATTTGTTGTGTTTGGTGGTTATCCTGGGTGGGGGTACGCTTCAAGGTTTGGTGGGAGACTGTACCCCTGGTCTGCTGCCTACCCTTGAGTTTGCGTTTAAAGGTGCCTCGAGCCCGGTACACCACTGAAGACTAGATAGGTAAAGTTTTGGGTTTTAGGATGGGAGTTGCTCACAGTTAATTAGTGGCACCAAACTTGGCAGGAGGTTAAGACATTCGTTAATTATGGTCTTGTAGCTGAGGCAGGTAGGTTGTTTTTAAGTTGGCATAATGTGTACTGTGTGTGCATCGAATATGTCAGTGTTGATGGATGCTAATGAGATCCTCATGAGGTGAGTGTTTTGTGCTATGACCTTTAGTGTTGTAGGGAATATGACTACTTTTGTTAGATCACTTGTGAGTGTTGCTGGCCAAGTGATGGCAATAACACTGAGGGGTGCTGAGTCCCTCTTGATGTGATCATTGTGTGGCCATAGCTCTCCATTTGTGGTTGGTCCCTAGTGTGTTTGCTTTACTGAACTTTTTGGATTAAAGTAACTTGTTGTGGTATAGGGCCACTTGTATGTGACTGTTTGTGTGGTGGAGACAACAGATCACTTAGTTGTGATTATTTGTTCCTACTTTTGGTTTTGTGTTGTAGGTCAGGTAATCATTTTGGGTTTGTGACTGTTGTGCTCCTTTGTGTTGGTCACATGTTACTTTTTGTGTGTTCAGTGTGGCAACTTCAAACCCTCATGCAGGGGCATCCATGCTTAAAGATGCCAACTATAATGTGAACACTGTGCTTCTGTGAGCTTTTACTTTTATTTCAGGTTTGTGGGTCAAGGACCTGAAGGCTTCAGAGGGGCTTTTAATAAATTTAGGGGTCCTAGAGGAACCCTTTTAAGGGAGGAGGTGTTACGTCCCTCTGCAGCCTCTAATCTGCTCAGTGTGTCCAGCTGGTGCTAATTGGCCACACCTAGCCAGGTGTGGATAAAGGCATACCTGAGGCAAGCTTCCGGGGAGCTCACTTGCTTTTGCCTTGGTGGCACCGGCCATTTTAGCCAACCTGGCATTCCATTTTAAGATAAAACCTCTTTTCACCTACACCCTGCTATTCGTCTCCATTTTTATGTTGCGGCTTTTGAGCCGGGTCGTAACAAAGACGTTTCACCTCTCATCCGAGAAGCTTCTTCCTTGCACCTCTCGTGGGGAACACCCCACACCACATCAAGAACTCCACCGACTTCACCGACAAGGTCCAGAAACTTACCCTGGATCCAGATGAAACCATGGTGTCCTTTGATGTAGTCTCTCTCTTCACTTGCATACCCACCACGGAGGCAGTGGAGACTGTCAGAAAACGACTACAAGAAGACAGCTCCTTGGAAGACAGGACCAACTTCACACCCGATCAGATCTGCACACTGTTAGACCTCTGCCTCACCACAACATACTTCAAATACAACGAAGGCTTCTACAGACAAAAACATGGCTGTGCCATGGGCTCCCCCGTGTCACCTATTGTAGCCAACCTTTACATGGAGGAAGTGGAAAGAAAGGCTCTTGGCTCTTTTAAAGGGAGAGTACCCAGCCACTGGTACAGATATGTAGATGACACCTGGGTCAAAATCAAGACACAAGAAGTGGAATCCTTCACTGCGCACATTAACGCCGTGGATAAAAACATCAAGTTCACCAGGGAAGACACAAAGGATAACTGTTTGCCTTTCCTGGACTGCGCTGTGCACATTGAAGAGAATGGCAACCTCAACATTGAAGTTTACCGGAAGCCCACACACACGGACCAGTACCTCCTCTTTGACTCCCATCACCCTCTGGAACACAAACTTGGAGTAATCAGGACCCTACACCACCGGGCAGAACATGTTCCCTCTAAGCCTGAAGGGAAAAAGAAGGAACACACACATGTAAAGGAAGCACTGAAAACATGTGGTTATCCGAACTGGGCGTTCATAAAGTCAGCAAAGAGGCACAGGAAAGAAGATCAGACACCAGCGAGGGAGGATAAGAAAGACAGACGCAACAACGTTGTCATCCCCTATGTAGCCGGTGTATCAGAGAAACTCAGGAGAGTTTTCTCCAAGCACGACATCCCAGTGTACTTCAGACCCAGCAACACAGACAGAAACTGGTTCACCCGAAAGACAAAACTCCTAAACACAGACTTAACAACGTGGTGTATGCTGTACAGTGCAGCGAGGAATGCCCGGACCTCTACATTGGAGAGACCAAACAGCCACTTCACAAGCGCATGGCACAACATAGAAGAGCCACCTCCACGGGACAAGACTCAGCAGTCCATCTGCATCTAAAGGTCAAAGGTCACTCTTTCGAGGATGCCAATGTTCACATATTGGACAGAGAGGACAGATGGTTTGAAAGAGGAGTGAAAGAGGCCATCTATGTCCACTGTGAGCGACCATCTTTGAACAGAGGCGGTGGTTTACGACACCAACTGTCTGCCATCTATAATCCAGTTTTGAGTTCCCTCCCAGACGCCTTTAACGCCCACTCACATCCTGGGCCATCTGACCTCAGGAATTCACATGACAAGGTGGGGCCAGGTTTCACAATGAGCTCACCCGAAACCCTGGCTGTTTAGGTCCCACACCCGCTTTCACACTTTGGCTCATGTGATTAGAGGATCACCAGGGGGTCCTTTGTCCCTTATTGGGGGGGATACTCCCACTGGGTTTAAATCTGGGACTCTCGGCCATTTGACCTTAGAACTGAAGAAGCTTCTCGGATGAGAGGTGAAACGTCTTCAAGCAACTTAAAGAAGTCCAGACGCTTTTCTTTGCAAACTCCTTTGACAGCGGCCTTTAAGGTATCGCGGATAAATACAACCACATAAAATGATCCGACCAAGACAAAAACTGTGGTATTTTGTAAATATAATAATAAACGTGAATGTACTGTGTAATTGTGTAACTTTATTAGCAGCGTCCTCCTGAAAATGCGCCAATATTGACAGTATAATCCTCCTCTTGTCATGTTACGGCTGTGTGCAGACAGGAATAGGACCCAAGGTGCAGACTCCGGAGACAGTCATGAACTCAAAACAGCTTTATTGCTGAACAAAGAATATCTACAAAACCTAAACTGAGAAGAAACTAACAAAACACACACAGGGAGCCACAGGGAGATACACACAGCATGAGGGACGACGCGACACTGACTCAAAGAAACACAGGGTTTAAGTACACAGAGGGAGCAATCAGGGAATGGGCAACAGGAGGGAAACACAGCTGGGGCAAATCAGGACTAACGAGACAAGGAGAGCAAAACCAGATACACTAACATGAGACATGGACTTTCAAAGTAAAACAGGAAACATAACACAGACTCTCAGGCAGGCATTATAACAAAGGGAACAAAGACGTGGGACCAGGGCAGACACAGACAGTGACTGGACGTGGGGATACAGCAAACAGGGGAGACAGCAACTCAGAATCACAGACAGAAAACCAGAACACTAAAACTCTAACAGAACCCACCCAGAGAACCTAAACTAAGAATAATCCAAAAACCCAAAAAGCAAAACTAGAATATAATGAAATAACAAACTCAAAGAACCAAAACACAAACCACTGGGTCGATGACCCAGAGATCCTAACACCTCTCTGCCGCTTAATGCTCTCTGGTCGCTATGGTAACGTGTAACTATTTCTTTCAAAATAAGACGCACAACTACAACAAGGGAAAGACTCAGGGAAACCGAGTTAACGATAAAACCCCTGAAGACCATAAATTTCACACCGGAGCCTTAACTCTGTGGCCCGGTACCAAACGACTCACGGACCGCTGCTGTACAGAAGCTGTGATGTTCAGACGGTGTTCCTCTGGTGTTCTGCTGTGAAAACCTTTGGGCTTAGGGATTAACATAGTTGCCATGGTTTCCTTTCTCCTCTTATTTGTTGTGTGTGATCAGGACAATTCTGAGAAGATGGGCCTGCAGGGGAAAGTCACCCCTTGCAGGCCAGAAGACATGAGATAACTTTAAAGAATACAAAAGTACGTATGTGTGTTATCAAGAAGATAATTCTCAAGAACACAAGTTAATAAATGTGCAATTACTAAGAGTTGTTGTGGTGTTTTTATTTGCCTGCTGTCATTTTTGATTTCCTCTGCCTTTAGGATTGCAAGTATCCAGGCTCAGGAGAGGGGGTCAGTGGGAAGCCCACTGCTGCTACTTGGCCCTGGTTTGCCCTCATGGATGAGGTGATAGGACAGATGCCTTCCATTACGCGCCTCCTGTCCTAATTTCCTCTCTCCCTGAGGACACCCAGGGCCAAGCGCAGCAGTGGGTGACCAAAACGACAGCGATGACGGCTGCTCAGCCACCATACGACAGGGAGAAAGAGGAAAGAGATGATGAGCTGCTAGACCTCATCAGAGAGGACATGAGGCAGCAAAGAGAGGCTGAGGAGAGGAGAGCAGGAGAGGACGGACAGACTGTTTTCACTTCTTGAAAGATTAGTTCCCAAATGAGTTATGTATTGAGAAATTTATTTATTTGAATATATTTGTTACATTGTTATATGTGTTGCATTAGTTTAAAGGTTTTATGTTATTAATAAATTGATTCAAACAAACAGTAATTGTCACTGAACTCAATTTGATTTACAGGCATTTGTAACATGTATGAACATAACGCTAACTTTGAACAATATTACTTGGATATTTATTTGATAGCAATAAAGTAAATAACAATAACAATTAAACAAGAATATTTCAAATACACAGTATGTAAAGATGGAAAAACAATATTTACAGTTGTTCACACAGGATTAACCTGAGTGACCTGTTCCTGGACCGTTTCTTTAACAACTGTAATAGATTACAGGAAGTCTCTGGCAGTGTTGCTGAATCTGCCCGAGCAAGATCAGACGTGGATGAGCTGCAACTGAGACCTGCGGTTTGTCTTTTCTGGTCGGCGAGTGGAGAATCACACAGGGTGGTCTGCAAAAGAGCTTTAGGATGCTTCCTCCCACTGTCCACTGCATCCTCCATCCACAGGGTTTGCAGGGCTGGCTCACTCGTGGCTGCCACACCACTAAGATGTTTACAGAAATATGCAAGCAGGAGATGGTGGATGCTATATTATTAGTATAATACTTGTAACTCTGTAGCAGACAACAGTTTGATAAAGTGCTATGTAAAAAAAAACAAACAAAAAGATTAGATTCTATACGCTTCAAAGATATTTAGTTTATATATTTTATATGATACAGTACATGTGTGAGAAGGACCGATGTTGTGGCAAAAATGATCGATCTGCCAAAAACTGATTTCGGTTTTGCCCTAAACTGATTGCTCGTATTTAACCTGCTATGAATAACTTGTTGGTCTATAATACGTGAAACATGTGAAATGTGTCCCTCATTAGTGATATCAAGTCACTTTGAGCCACCAGCAACATTCCTGTAACAGGTAGAAGCTGCAATCAGTTTTTGGCAGTGACTTTTATATATCCTTTATTCATCCAGTTAAAAAAAAATCTTATTGACATTAGAAATTTAGGAGGAGGAGTTGGCCGTCCGACTGGGGTCTGGAATGTGGGGCCTCCCTGCTGCTGTGGAGTCGGAGCGGTCTGCTTCTCCCCACCGCAGGGAAAAGGGTAACACCACCTGGGTCTGGGTGCAGTTTCCCCCTCCAGGGGCAAGAGTACCTAGACCCGGGGCTTAGAGTACGCTTGGGGAGTGTGATTGTGTGTACAGTGTCTCTCTATGTCTGTCTCCACGTTGGGTGAGTGTTGAGAGCATGAGGGTGGGAATGGATGTTTGTATCTGTGTGTGCCTGTTTGTCTGTGTCTATATGTCAGGTTGGGTATCAGACGCCACCTCTCTGGGGACATCTCAGGCCCTCCAAGGTTTGAGGCCCATCTCCCCACCACTTCCCCTGCCGGTGGCAGACGCCTCAGACATCGGTGCGTTGGTGGTTCTTTGTGTCCGGGGTGGGCGCCCAGGTACCCACCGGCTCACTCCTTGGCGGCTGCTTATCGGGGCCTGGAGCCTGGGGCTCGCTCGGCCACACGGGGATGGGGTGCCCTCGGCCTCTCGGCCCGGGGCTCGGTCACCAGGCACAGCTGGCTGCCAGCGGAGCTCACGGGCACGTCACTGCAACCCCCTGGCTTCTGCTCCGCGGCTGCTGAGTGACCCCTCATCTGGGACTCTCCTCAGCTCTTTCTGGGATAGCAGGCGCGGCTGCCCCTCTGTTGGTCTTCCTTGGTCTCTTGTGTTCTGGGGTCTCTGGATGTCTGGAGTTTTGATCTCCTCCATACCTGCTTCATGCCCTGGAGGACGGGCAGTGGCCCCCACACCCTCTAGCAGATCATTACATGAAGGAACCTTTTAAAAAAAACAAGCTGCGTTCATGCTCACAGGTGTACACACGGGTGATCACACACACAAACTACACCTTTTTGGCTCTTACCTCAAAGCACACTGTGCGCTGTCGATCTCACGTGCTGCACAATAATGTTTAATATTTAGTATTTACTGTCATATTCCATAGATCATTGTGATGTTGTTTATTACTCTCGTTTTCTTCTGCTTGCTTTCTTTTTTTTTCTTTCTCAACAGGTGATCCAGGTGATCGATATATGTATTTTTTTTTGTCTGCTTATTCTGTTGGTTTTGGTTTTTGCCCTTTTTCCCCATCCCTCTTCTCAGCTGTTTTTTCTTTCCTCTTTCTTTCTCCCTTTCTTTCCACCAGTCAAGTCTGTCCCGTATTCAGCAAGTGAAAATAAAATAAACAATAAAGGTGAATCAGATGGACCATTACGGCAAGGCTGGGATGGTCCATTTGGTAAAGTAAATCCGTTGGGCATCTTTCTTCGCCTTTAGACAATAATTCTGATGGCAAAAGAACCAAACGGGACAGGTTAAAAAAAAAAAAAAAAAAAAGAAGAAATTTATTTTTTAAGAGTAATCTGGCCAAGAGGACAGCAGACAGCGCAACAAATATATCAATTGTACCTACATTATAACCAGAGTTATAAAGATGCTTGAACAACAGGTAATTATTGTATATATAAAACCCTTAGTAAACCATGTTCACGAAGTCTATTTACCAACATACATAAAGATATTTCACATATTACACTCGGAAACATTGGAAATCAGTTTTGGCAGGCGAACACTTTTTTGGCATCCGTGTAATTAGCTACGTAATTCCTAAATGCGTGTAGATTAAAGGAAATGATTTTACCTGGATATGATTGTATCTGATGAGCCTAAGGTACAAAACGTGCGGGCGACGACGATAAGGTTTTTCTAGCTCCTCGAGAAATAAAATTGTCCAAACAACGGAGCGACATTTCTGGGTCCATTTTAAAGTTTTCGCGCTGTGGTGCTAGCGATCGGGAAAAACACGCAAGTAAGGGCGGAGTTGAAGGCTAGGAGGCTGTCCACAGCCCATCTGTTATGTTGGATACTCATTGTTTGTTCAATAAAGTTTCTATGGAGAAAAAAAGGGGGCTGTCCAAGCCGCTCACTTCCTGACTACCCGTCCGTCTAAGGACACTACCATGTGATGTAGGTAGGTAGTGTCCTTATGAGCATCCTTCCCCTGAATTCGGACACAGCCTGGGTCTGCCTGCGTCTGAGGCTCCGCCTAGAGTCAGGAAGCGCATTCAACAGCTGTGTGTCTGCGGTCGATGAGCTCGCTGCCTGTGATTGGCTGGCTGAAATCAGTACGTCTGAACTCAAACAGGAAGTCATCTTAAAGCTGAGGTCAAACTGTTGGTCTCACCTTTTATTTTGAAGGGGATCATTCTCCGTTTCCAGTTTTATTGCCACTCTGTGGTCACTCAGCATGTATCAGACGTCACAACATCTTCCCCTCATCAACCAATCAGGGAACAGATGTTTGTCCTTAGCAAATGGTGGTTAAAGGGGGTCACTGACCAGTCTGCAGGCAAGTCTGCAGGCAAGTCTGCAGAGCGCTCTGCAGGCCTGGTGTGACTGTGGCGTAAGCCAATCAAAGTGTGTTTAGGGGTCAGCAGCAATCAGAGGGGTTCTCGTTTACACTGAAAAACTGGAATAAACTGATGATGTAAGACGAGTTCTGGATGCTGATGTCAGTGTGGTTCATGCTCACGACCAAGATCAGGAAGTTTAAACAAGGTCAGAGGTCACAGAGAGCCGTGAACCTTAATGACTCTGAACACACCGGCTGCACATGTTTCTGTTTCTTTAAATCACACTGGCACAGTTTCAGGAGCTGAGTTTGTGTGGGGTCATTTACTTTGAAAGTCTTCATTTGTTCTTATGCTAAAAGACACCCCATGGTGCACCTTTAACACACCTGTGAAAGGTGACTCTGTCACTTAGCTGTCAGGGGGAACAACAAGAGAAGTCAAAGGTGAAGCTGCAGGTCAAACTTTATTGGTAATGACATGATGCACACCGCTAAAAACACGGTGTCACCAAGAGCGCAACACACAAACATCATGGCTGATTCTTTGGAAGCCTGCTGGGTTTGAAGCGCCACAGTCTCAGCAACGCCAACGGTCAACGCCAACAGTGTTGGGCAGAAACAGAATACATGTACCTGTGTTACTTATTTAAAATACAAACGTGTATCTGGTCTTTTCCTGTTTCATATGTTAGGCTATGCCCTCTCTAATTCTCTAACATAAACCCAATAAAGGCTCTAATGTCAGCGTCCTGTCAATGTTGGTGGGGTCAGTTACACAAAGCACCCGGAGCCAGCACAGCAGAGCCAGCAGTGCACGGGCAGGAATGCATTTCTTACTTGGAAATTCCGAAACCACATTTAAAGAAGAGAGGGATGAAATCTGAGCGTGCAATGCAAACTCTGTTTGTCAGCAAGCGAGCTGCTCTCAGTGTCAAAGACTCCAACCTAAAGACACATCTGGAAGTACGTTCTGTTTAAAAACTAACATTAGCCGACTGCAGCTAGCTTGTTTTAGCTGTGGTAGCTACCTGGGTCATGTGCCACTTCAGTATCTGCAATGTACTGTTGCTATTACTGAAGGCTACTCACTACCGAGCTAACACTGTTAGCTGGCGTTAGCTGAGGTTAGCAGACAGAAAGAAAACATGACTGAGACAGAAACAGTTTTCTATACGAGATCGCTGCAAAAGCACAGCCTTACCTAATGTCCACCTACTGTTACTCATTTACATTAAGATTTAAACATCTAGTCGGTATTGGTATATTAGTAACCTTCAGTGATAGTAACAAATCACACAGCAATAGTACATTCATGTAGTTGTAAAAAGCTTGATAATATATTAAGTGATCCAAAGTATTCAGAATACATTACTCTCGTTGAGTAATGTAACAGAATACATTACAAAATATATTTTGGGGCATGTAATCTGTAATCTGTAATGGAATACATTTTAAAAGTAACCTTCCCAACACTGTGTGTTAACAGTCCGCGCTAACAGTCAGCGCTAACAGTCAGGAGACTCGAGTGGGTTCTCAGCAGCATTCATGTCCGTCCATAGAGTCAAAGTTCACGTCAGAACAGCACAGTATGGTAGCGCTGCTGCTCTGTGAGCTCATTGGTTGGTCGAGGACAAACCAGCATGAAGAAGACATGTTGCGGTTGGAGGAGCTCCTGCTGAAGCTCAGGCGGTGATTAACGTATAAAACATGTCAGAGTAGTGTTGAAAGGCCCCTCCCCTCACTCAGCGGGCCGGTGGTCGGTGAACCTCTTTAGGTGGTAGCGCAGAACACCTCGGGTCTTGAAGGTCTTGCCGCAGCTGCAGACGTGCGGGCGCTCGCCAGTGTGGTCGAGCTGATGGACACGCAGCATGGAGCTGGTGAAAAAGAACTCGCCGCAGGTGATGCAGTAGTGGCTTTTCTCGCCAGTGTGCTTGGAGCGCTGGTGGCTGACCAGCGAGCCAGACGTGATGAAGCTCTGGCCGCAGTCCTGGCAGGTGAAGGGCCGCTCGCCGGTGTGAATCCTCTCGTGCGCCCTCCACGAGTTGTGGTAAGAGAAGGACTTCTGGCAGTACGAGCACTGGTACAACTTCTCCTTGGTGTGCGTGCGCCGGTGCACCTTCAGGTAGTGAGCGATGGTGAAGCTCTTGCCGCAGTCATCGCAAGTGAACGGCTTCTCGCCCACGTGGAACAGCGTGATGTGGGACCTCAGGTGGGATGACTGCGTGAACCGTTTCCCACAGGTGGTGCAGAGGAAGGGCCGCTCGCCGGTGTGGGTCACCATGTGCGCCTTGAGATGGGGCGACTGCGTGAACCTCTTGCCGCACTCAGAGCACTTGTAGGGCTTGAGTCCGGTGTGCGTGCGGTCGTGCAGCTTCAAGCCCTGCAGGCTGGAGAAGCACTTGCCGCACTCGGTGCAGTGGTAGGCCTTCAGATCCTCGTGGGTGCGCTGGTGGCAGCGCATGCCGCTCAGCAGCTTGAAGGCTTTGCCGCAGGTGGGGCACTTGTGTGGTTTCCTGTTGGAGTGCGTCACCTGGTGCAGCTTCAGGCTCTGAGGGTTGCTGAAGGTCTTGTTGCACTTGGGGCATGGCAGCAGCTTCCGGCTCTTGTGGGACTTGCGGTGGAAGTTGAAGCCCTGGTAGGATATGAACATCTTATCACAGACGGTGCAGTGGTAGCACTTCTCACCGCTGTGCAGCTCCAGGTGCTCGTTCAGCTCGTCCTGCTCGCCAAAGCCATCCCCACAGAACCAGCACTTGAAGGGTTTGGTGCCCGAGTGGGTCCGGTGGTGGGTCTTCCAGTCCCTCTTCAGAGCGAAGGTCTTGTCGCAGTAGGAGCACTGGTAGGGCGCCGTGCGGTCGTGGACCTGCTGATGGACAACCAGGCTCATCAGGGTCGGGTAAGTCTTGCCGCACTGCCAGCACTCGTTGGGCTTCTGGCCCCGGTGGACCCGCAGGTGAGCCTCCAGGTGGGACTTCTTGTAGAAGCCCTTGTTACACTCGTGACAGTACACCATCTTCCTGCCTGTGTTGGTGGCCTGCTGCTGCCGCTGTCTCCGTTCGCTGAGCTCGGGGTGATCACCTGCGGGGAAGCGGAGTTCAAAGGTTAGAGACGAAGAGGAACTGCCGGGTTAACCAGCAGGAAGGTTACTGCAGTTTGGCAGCTGCTCTGAGAACGTCTGAGCTGCAGTCATCAGACACAAAACAGGAAGAGGTTTTCCTTCGATTCTGTTCCCAACACACAGAAGCCCGAGGACATCACGTCTCCTTTATTAGAAAACAGCCACAAACACACTGCTCTGTCTCAGAGACACAGTGTTTGAGGTTATGGACAAGATACTAGGTCACATCAGGTCATCTCGCATATCAAACCAACATATTAAGCTCACAGCTCTTTTGCAAATAAATCTATTTAACACTTCTGCAAAAGTTGATTGTGTTCATCTGGACGTTTTCAGTGGGAGAAACATTTCATCATCATCCAGGTGACTTCTTCAGTCTCAGCTGACTGCAGGTGTCCAATCTTATAAACAGGACATTTGCATCATGACTGAAACCAGCCCACTGAAGGAACAATGGGCTGATCAACAACCACTGATCACTGATCAGTGGTTGTTGATCAATGGTCATGAGAATCTGCATAATTATGATGAAGGAACTGACCTCACAGCCCATTGTTCCTTCAGTGGGCTGGTTTCAGTCATGATGCAAATGTCCTGTATATAAGATTGGACACCTGCAGTCAGCTGAGACTGAAGAAGTCACCTGGATGATGATGAAATGTTTCTCCCACTGAAAACGTCCAGATGAACACAATCAACTTTTGGAGATGTACTTACCTGGATGATTAAGCATGCATCAAGATATTTAACACTTCTTTTTATTGGTTTCCATTCATTTATTCATGCTATCTGTATATATCTATTTGTAGATATTAACCAGCATCTGTGTGTGGACAGCAGAGAAAGAATTTCATTCTACAGAGAAATGCTTTTCTTTGTACACATGACAATAATCACTTTGAATCTTTGAAAACCAGAGCCGGGTATCACCACTTCTAGAATCGATTTGATTTTGACTCAGAAATGTTGTAATTCTGATCATTTATCAGCACATCTTCATATTTTATATCCATGTATACAAACAAAGCTGACACTGTGAGACTTCATCACAGCAGATGTCTTTGTGTCAAAGTAACTGAGGATAAAACATGAAGCAGATTGTCCTGGCCTGGTTTTTTATAGCAGATAACCTTCAAAATAAAACCATGACTCAACATTACCTGATGCTGCTGAAGTGAAGCAGAGGTGTGATTACAGACACAGCTGAGAGTTCTGTGACCTTTAACCTAAGATTCTGCCGTTTCTGAGAAAATACGTTTATATTTAAAAACCGATTCAGGATTTAATGAATCGATGTGGCTTTTTCAAACTAATAATCGATTTGAATCAGAAAATCGATTATGGAAACCGAAGTTACCGGTACTGCTTTCCTCCTTTCTAAGGGAGTTCTTCCTTCCTACTGTCACCTCCTGCTGCTGCGTAGAGTCCAAACCCAGGAATTAATCTGCAGCTGAAGCAGTAATGCAGAAATCTGAGGCAGGGCTGAGCGATGTGATGGAGATCATCACTGTGCCGTCTCTAGTTTCAGCAGCTTGCTTCACCTCCTGTCACTTTCTTTTTTGCTTCATTCACCTGAATTAAAGGGGAAGTTTCCGTCTTAGATGGTCCTAATCTCTGACCTGACCAGAATAAATGGGATTTGGACTTCTGCTAGGACAAAGCAGCCACAGATATTTGATATTTTAATCATGAATTACCCAAAGACAGGAAGTCCCGCCCCTCCAGCCACACCCTGCAGTCACTCAGCTTGACCGACAACTTCCTGAGGATCGGGTACGAGCGGATCTCCACGTCGCCCTCCGGCTCCGTTTTCACCTGAATGCCGGCGAACTCCTCAGCCTGGAAGGAAAGGTTTCAGACAGCGTCACACAGGTGAAAACCTATGTGACCTCACAAACACACTTTCATATTCAGGGTCACATGACTCTGCAGCACCTGCAGTGACGGGTGTGACTTCATGAAGGATTTGAACTTTTCAAACACAAACAGACGTCTGCAGCTTTAAATGTAGGCACAGTGGGTTCTGTTACTGGCCACCAGGGGTCCTCACAGGTCAGCTCACATGAGCAAACAATAACCCACAGCTGCGTCTGTCCACATGTGACGATGCACCTGTGAGACACTGGGCGTTTCTCAATATGCGTACTTGTGCGTACTTGCGTTCTCGTGTACTCGTGATACGTCATCAGTCGGAGACCAAGTACTGTTCCAATTGGCACGCATCAAGCCAAGAAGGAAAAAAGTCCCGGATGTGTTCTCGCTCCGCCCGTTTTATCGAGCATGCATCGGTGTGGACTTGGTACAGCTAAATATCCCAGAATGCATTGCGTCCAAAACTCAACAGCGGACTCCCGGCACATCGTTTTCAACCCGCTCGCGGACTTCTCACTACTCAGGTTAAAGAAACTCCAGCAGCTGTCTATAGTATTGAGTGTCCACTAGAATAGAAATAAAAGCGTTCTAACATCTCACCTGCTTGTTTTTATTAAGGTATGTACACGTATGTACATGTACACTATTTTTATTAATAGAGGTTTCACTACTGAGGTTAAAAATGATATATAAGTCACTTAGATCACTTCTAAATGTTAATGTTTGGTTTATTTCAGTGTTTTATTTGTTCCTGAGTAAACCGGTTTGGCTGTGATTAAAGTTAAGCTTCATCACATGTTACTCACAGTTAAATTAGGAGGGGACGGCAGTAAAAACTCCGGCCCTGTGACATCATCACGTACGCTGGTGTTCCAATTGTACAAATCGCGAGTCCGTGCTCGCGTTCTCGGTGAGTACGGACTCACGTACTTGAGAATTGAGAAACGGCCACTAACACGCATATATGCAATAACTGTGCTGCACGGCATGCTGGGTAATGTGCAGAGGGGCTGTAAGGACGGAGGAGCAGGGCTCATTTCTGCATCTGTGCCGGACTGTTGCTGTGTGTGGGGCTTCATGGAGCTCCACCCACACACAGCAACAAAGAGGTAACGAGCTACTGAAAGCTAACGTAGAAGCGAGTTTAGTTAGCGCTGACACGTCGGATAGACTGGAGTTAGTTCTTCAGTTTTCAGGCCCCTTCAGTCTGGAGTCAGGAGACAGACACCATCTCTACTTTCAAGATTGAAACTTTCCTCTTTATCCTGCCCCCCTCCCTGAGCCTGGTTCTGCTGGAGGTTTCTTCCTGTTCAAAGGGAGTTTTTCCTTCCCACTGTCACCAAGGGTTTGATTACAAGGGGTCATCTGGTCTCTGTGTTATTGTAGGGTCTACCTTACAATATGAAGCACCTTGAAGTGACTGTCGTTGTGACTCAGTGCTGTGAACATAAGATTGAACTGAATGCAGCCGGGCGAGACGCAATCAGACAAAGCCAGTAATCAGATTACTGCATTATCGAAATGAGGAACACCGAGGGCGGTATCGATCAGGTGGCGCGTGCGACTGTGGCTGTGATGTCAGCCTAACTAACCTGCAGTCAACATGCACTCCTGAGCTCAGCGCCCACACGTTTTTCTTCCAATCCATCAAAGATCAAATCACAGCGTTCTTGAGTTTCTCTTGCAGGACTGCAAAATGGCGCTGAGGGGACGCAGTTGTTTGTGTTCCTGCAGGAACTCTACATGGTAACTTGCACTGTGACCGGATTGTGACCTGACACCGTGACCTTTACAGAACCTGACGTGCACCTGTGGAAAAAGGTAACGTGCACACCACCGCGACTTGTATAGTGTGGAAGGTGGCGGCGTAAGGAGAAAAGGACTTTCCGGTTCCAGTTAGGACTCGGACGTCCCGCAGAAGTCCACGGTGGCGGCGTCAGCCCTGCCTGATGATGCGTGTTATCTTTTACACGTGTTGTTTCACGCTGTAATGTTTGTCTGTTTCCAGGATCAGCAAACTTTTGTGTTGTTTTCTTTACAGTGAAAGATTTACGACTCTGATTTTTGGAGGTTAATCTGTGAGCCCCCCCCGCCCCGTAGGCCCCTGGCTACGGCCCTGTAATCATCGATCGCTCATCAATAATCAGTCGAACGACTCCGTGGATCAGTAACTGAGTCTGGACTCCGTTCAGTATCCGCTGCTCGGACCCAGAGCCCCTCACAGCGGCCCTGGCTCCAGCAGGGTCCAGAGCGGACCGCAGGACGGTGCTGACAGCAACCACAGTGGGAGGCTCGGGTTCGTTTGCGGGATTCCTGACCGGAGTCCAGATCACCGGGGCTAGCTCGGTTAGCTTAGCCGCTCACATGACCGTCTCCAGGGGATCGGCCCGGCTCGGCTCGACAGGTGTGCTTACCGGTGCAGCGGGGACGGGCTCCATGGTCCCTCCGGTTCCGTCGCAGGTTCCGGTTCTGACGGTAAAGACGAGCGAGAGTCCGGAGCGGCTAACAGCAGAGCAGCTGCTCCACTTCCGGGGGAAAGGTCAAAGAAAAAAACAAAGAGGAAACAGCGAGTGACCCCACCCCCACCACACACACACACACACATACACACACACACACACACACACACGTGTGTGTATTTATATCCTCGTGGGGGCCTCCCATTGACATAGTGCTTTCCCTAGCTGCTTACCCTAACCATGAAAAATGAGCCTAACCATAACCATAACCCAGCTGTAGCCCTGACACTAAAACCACAACCCTGTGGGGACCAAACCCAGGTCCCCACAGGGTTGAAGGCATTTTTCACACTGGGGCTGTTGGTCCCCACAAGTATAGTAAATTTCGGATTTTGGTCCCCACCAAGATACACAGTACACAGATACCAACACACACACACACACACACACACACACACACACACACACACACACACACACACACACAAACGCATTTATTAGTAACCAGGCCTCATGGTCCCAGCAGGCTGCAGCTGGATGCAGGGTCAGGTGAAATGAACGGCTGCTGTCACCACGAGCTGCTGTTTCATCAGAGTATGCAGGAAAGCTTTCAGAAGAGTGAACAGCAGGAAGGCAGCAGGACCAGATGCAATCCCAGGTCAGGTCCTGAGAGCCTGCGCTGACCAGCTAGCACCAGTGTTCACGGAGATCTTCAACCTCACCACATCACTTCTTCACTTCCTGAGGTCTGGGAAGCGCTTCGGCTGCCTTAAGGCCAAAACAGAGAAAATGAGGAGGAGCTTCTTCCCTCAGGCTATCCGGGCCCTGAACCAGGTGTAGGACTGTAGGACTGGACTCTCTCATACATCACATCACTGCACTTGGACTCTAACCATAATAATGCATCTCAGTAACTCGTTTGTTCCACTGCAAACTGTTTATTTCAAATTTAACTTTAACTCTTAGTTCAGACTTTACTTCTTGGGTTAAATTCTTCATTTAAGTAATAATTACTTTACTTTGATGTTCATGTTTAATCTATTAAGTAACTTTATTCAGTTCTTCGGTACATTTTTACTGTAGTTTTCTGGTCAGGGATTGCACAGCAGCAATCATTTCACTGCCTCAATATCTATCTGTGAGAGCACGAAGTATAAATACACACATTTATACAAACAGCACACTCGCATACACACACTCAGCTGATCTAGTTTATTCCCTCTGTGAGTTTGCTGCATGTCTCAGGAAGCTGCTGCTTGTTTATCATACTGTTCATATTTCTGTAAATACCACCCGTGACGGTATTGCAGCTAAATGTTCTGCTGTTAGCAGTTTGGGAAACAAACAAAGGCGAGCAAAGTGTGACAGGTATCAGCGAGTACACCCTCCACAGTTTTTATTATATCTGTTCATAGGACAATACTGAACATATGTGATACAAATACTGTAAAGTTGTGAGAGTACAGCTGGTATAACAGTGTCAATGTGCTGTCCACACAGCCATGTCTGAACGTGAGTACACCCTGAGGTTACCCTGCAGCTCGGCAGGACAGGTTCCATTCAGCACAGGCCTCGCCGCGGTCGACCACAGCAGCTGAGGGCACGTGTCCAGCCTCAGCCTGTGAGTGCTGCCAGCACTGCTGCAGAGGTTTGGGGCGGTCAGCTGAAAATCCAAAGTGCAATCAATAATAATAATAATAATAATGGATTTCATTTATATAGCGCTTTTCGAGACCCTCAAAGCGCTTTACAATTCCACTATTCATTCACTCTCACATTCACACACTGGTGGAGGCACAGCTGCCCTGGGGCAGACTGACAGAAGCGAGGCTGCCATATCGCACCATCAGCCCCTCTGGCCAACACCAGTAATTGAACAAACATTATATAGATATATAAAAGTGATATACGCGTGTTGAATGATTACTGTGATATAGCTGAGCGAGCTCTGTCTCAGTAGAAAGCTCCTCTCTGCTTTCAGCTCGGACTCTGGTCTCCGGTCTCATCCTCGCCGGTTCCTCACACATGGCGCCGCCTCAAAGAACACTGTGGCGAGTTTAAGCACAGGAGGGGACAGACATCCCCATATAGGCCTGCAGTTCCTGGCCTCCATATTAGCACCACCCCCAAACACAACAGAAGTCAGAGGTCACCAAGAGGTACTGCAGTCTCTGTCATGGCGGCCGTTGCTGGAAACACTCAGTACAGAACTGGGTCTCTGTGACCCAGCCTGCACACTGAGGGAAACATCCTGTGACAGGACACAGCATCCGCGCTAAAGTTCAGAAGTCGCTCAGCAGGATGATGCATAAGGTGTCAGAAACCCGTGTGATCAATGTGACAAATATGACCTTTGATTAAAGAAGGAAAACACATTTAATCTTTTTTCATGTTAATATATATTTTTAAATGAATTAAAAATGTACTTATTCTGTGATTACAATGTTCAAAGTCGGCTGTTTAATCTGGTTCCTGCGTTGCTGCCACCTAGTGGTGGACTTAAGAGTTGTGCTTGTGCTGCGCATGCTTTGGGCGCATGTTCAGTTAAGCACATGTGCTGCCAGAGACTGAGGACTCATGCCAGGAAAACAAGCTTGTTTTCATGGATAAGATGAAAATATGGACGATATGGACTGCAACTGCTTATGAACGTTTGGTAAGGCGCACGCGGCACGTTTGTGTATTTTACTTTGTGTGTACGTTTTATTTGGGTTGTAATTTTATTTTGCTGACAGAATATTTGTGTTTGCATTTATTATTTCACTGTAGTTTTTTGCTGTGTTTGCTGGTTAATGGAAGATTAAAATACTGGTTAAACATCGGTTGGAGGATTATTCTCTCCAAACATCAGAAAGATTAACCTGCAGGAGCAGTTTTAAAAATCCAACCTAACTATGCCAGCTTCTATCTTTGCTGTGTAGAACAAACCTGCTGGGACGAACTCCAGGAAACAAACAGCAGTCTGACTTTACTGATCATTGTGAGCAGCACGGAGGTTCACAGAGGGAGGTTTGTGCTGAAGCAGCAGGATCAGCACAGCTCACTGTCTTCAACACGCTCTGCTTCCTTGTTTGATGCAGGATGTCTGATGACAGCTCCTGACAGGCTGCGTAATGAGCAGCTTTGTTCGGACCTGTGGAGGTTTGTGTGCGTTGGCGTCACCAGCAGGTTTCACCCTGGGGTTCAGACTGTTTCCAAACATCGATACAGCTCAGCACCCTTTGAGTGTTTCAGGAGGCCTCGCTTTGCAAAAGATAACCTAACAAACCAGCACAAAGATGGGGGGGTAGGTGCTGCCCAGAGAGCACATGACCCAAGAGCAGGCTTTGTGCCCGTGGCCACTCCCACCTCCCAGGTGTCGCACAGCAGAACGTGCTTGTGTAAGTGAGGCAGTGCTCAGGCGGCGTCTGTTTGGGAACCTTTATGTCACGATCACGTCTGAGCTGTGCGCTGGGATCAGGGAAATCCGGATCCTCTTCTTTGATCAGGATAAAAAACCTGCACTGATTACCCGAACTGATCACGTGACCCTGTGTGTGTCCTCCTGTGCGAGTGGACTAATACAGCCTGATTACTTGTGTTTGTTCAGACGACTTCCTGAGAATCTGGTTGTGGAGTTCTCTGGAAGAGATTTTATGAGACTGTTTGGGATAGTTTCCAAATTCCAAAGAAGACGTCAAAGAACCAGTTTCATAACTGAACATGAGATATTTGTCTGTTTATGCAACACGTTTGTCTTAGTGTGGGACGTTTAAATTTAGACTTCTCGTGTAAACAAAACAGTTTACCTGTATTCCAGGTGTGGCACAACAACAGCCCGAGACATGGGGTGGGGCAGAAAAGGAAAGTTTCATACCGACAGTCACAACAGAACACATCAGCTCGTCCTGATTCTGAGGGAACAGAGAGGGAACGTCGGCTAACGCGGGAACGTCGGCCTACGCGGGAACGCTGGCCCACTTTAAAGATGGACGCGTTTCCTGCGATGCTCCTCGGCATCTACAGACTTCAGAGAAGACTGACAGAAGTGAGCCGTTCACTTTTCTGTTTATTGATCTTTAAAACATCACATAAGTACACATTTGTTTGGTCACATGACTTTCTGTGTCCTCCAATCAGACACTGTCTGGAAACAGGAAGCAGTGATTTCGATCACGCTGAACGAGTCCGAAGGTTTGCTGCCATCAGGTGGCCACACTGAGGAACTACAGCTGCAATTTCAAATCAAACTTTATACACAATTACACACAAAAAAAAAACAACAACATCCCAGTCATCATAAAAGCATCTATCAGAGCGTGCAACCACGGTCACCAGAGCGCCACAGCCAGAGCAACGACCCACCACCACAATTACGCAAACAACAGGAAGTGTGTCGCACACACAGACAGACATTCGTGTTTATAATATTTACAACACGCACAAAGTTTAAAAACACGTTCACGCTGCAGACATGTGACTGTTGGAAGAAGGCGGAGCCAAACCAGCCTGGTCAGGTTCCAGTTTAAAGTCTTTAACCAGTGAACAGCACCACCCTCAGGCAGGGAGGAGCACAGCGGGAACATCACTGATGCCTGGGTCAGAACTACAGCCAAACCTCTGACCCTGAGTCCAGCACATCCAGGATACGGGACAGAAATGTCACCTGGAAGAGAAGCGAGAGAAAGCTCCCTCCACCATTACTCTGAAAACACATCCACGCTGGCCCACGCCATGAGTGGACGCTCTCTGTCCCACTCAGCACAGACGCACTGAGGACGCAGTGAAGACTCTGAACCCGGCATACACGGGCTCAGTGAATTTGGTCTTGAAGGTGTGGAGGTGGGTCAGAGTGTCAGAGGAGACCCTGAGGAAGGACACAGTGCCAGCATGACAGTCCACGTACACTGCTGCCCTACCAGAGTCGGACAGGGAGGAGGAGGAGTAGGAGCACGAGGAGAGCGCCGTTTCTTTGCCGTCGTGCCAGACGGTGTATTTATCGGAGCAGTACAGACTCCACGACTGCTTGTTCCACCCGAACAGGGTCTCGTTGCTGTCTCCTTTCCTTCTGATCCCTCTGTAACTCACCGCTATGTAAACCTCGCCGGTCCACTCCACCTCCCAGTACCCGCGACCCGTCAGCCCGTCTCTGCACAGCAGCTGAGCCCGGTCGAATCTGTCGGGATGATCGGGATACCGCTGAGGCTCCGACACATACTCCACCTTCCTGTTATGGTGGGACGGTTTGAGTTTCCTGTTCACCGTGTTCATGTCGATGGTGAGCTGACAGCAATCTGATGAGAGAACAAACACAATCCAGCTACAGTCCGTCAGTCATCCAGGCCTCGGCGGTCTCAGGAACCGAACCAAGACCACCGGACTTCTCCGAGTTTGTCCAGATGTTTCATCCGAGAGGCTGCTTCAGTTCTAAAGCCAGAAGGTGGACCACACTGACCTGGACCACTGCTCCAAAAGGTCAAAGGCCACTCCCTGAGGATGCCAGTGTTGACATTTCATCACATCTGTGTCCACTTTGGACAGAGGGCGTGGATTACGACACAGATTGTGCGCGACCTACAGTCCAGCCTGAGGTCAGGTGATCTCAGTATGGTAGGGTCACATTGTTTCACCGTAGCTCGTGAGATGAGTCACCATTGACTCATCGGTGGGACACTCCCACCAGTGTTTAAATACAGTTTGGTCCGAGAACTGAAGCAGCTCCTCGGATGAGGCGTCTTCAAGAAACTTAAAGAAGTCCAGTCTGTCCGAGCTCGGCAGAATGAGTGATGGGACCGTGCGCTGTTTGAATCACATTAAAAACACACTTACACTTCTTCAGCTCTGACCTCACCCATCGGACTCCGGCAGGCTCCGCCCTGAAAGGAGGAGGGGGTCAGCATGCACACATGGACATCACATGGCTGTCATACTGTTACAGACAGGCCTGATGGAGCGGGGCTCTCTGTGCTAGCTAGTCTGATTCTTCGGTTTCCTACAGTGACAAGCGGTTCGTTCAAGATGCAGAGATCTACAGCCATGGAGGGAAATGTGAGGTTTAAAATAAAGACGCAGAGAGGAGAGGAGAGGCTGCCCGCTCTCCTCTTTCAGTCGTCCTCCTCCTACCTGAGAGCGTCCGGTCTCCCACGTGGATCCTCAGGTCGTGTAGGCACCTGCGTGTTTCCTGTAAGTACATCCGGGGTCAGAATGATAGGTTTACACTTTTCACAGCACTTCAGAAACAAACACGAGGAGGAACTCTGTGTCTGTCCTCATGCAGCACATCACAGGCTGAACACAGTCTGAGCGCTGAAACTGCATTTATATGAACATAGGTTTATGATCCAGGTGTCACAGTCTCACACACAACCTCATGTTTCTGCACTCACCTGGAAGCAGGTAGAAGGGCTTCGTCAGGGTGTGCAATTCCACGCTCGGCATCAGCTGCTGCATGCCTGACACATGGAAGCGCTGCATGACCTGTGGGTCAGAAATATCACACAGTGACCACGCATCAGCTCCACGCACAGGAGGAACAGAACGTGTCTCTGAGCCAGCACCATGACATCTCCATCACAGGCCCAGGGAGGAGGACCAGCGAGGGAGACAGAGGGAGGGAGCACGAGGGAGGCCCAGGGAGGACCAGTGAGGACGAGGGAGGGAGGTGGAGGGAGGGAGGGAGGCGTCACTCTTTAGTTTGAAAAGGATGATTTGTAGAAGCTTCAGTGCTCCAGTTTCTGTAACAGGACGGGCTCTTTGCTCTTTGGCTCTACAGAAAGATTAGTTTGAACACGTTCCCCGACACGTGGAGCATTTACTCCATAAATGTGTGGAGCATTTATGGAGTAAAAGGCCAAATGGGCGGGGCTTTGAGCACCACCTGTGGTCACCTGCCTGGTTCTCAGACCTTCGTCGTGTTTGCATCCACCTGCTCTGAGGCTCCTTCAAAGAGTTCAGAATATTCTTAAACGTACTTTTTTGAAGAGTTCATCGATGGGATCCTGGACGCACCGAGTGTTGAACACCTCAGCGATACTTTGGATGAAGAAGGAGCCGTACGCTGGATGTTTGTATGCAGCCATGTCTGCAAACACAAACAGGTGTGAACAGCTGTGTCACTGACAGCAGTGATCAGTACTGGATGCTGCAGAACTCACGAGGTGCGCTGCAATGAAGAGTGATGAAATCCTTTTCTGTGTGCAGCCGAGCAGCTTGATTTACTGATCGAGCTCTCATGTTATCTATGGGCACAGGCGGTCTTCCAGGTACGAGCACTGAAACAGACAACACTTAGTGAAACGCCATGTTCACAGCAGCCGTCAGCAGTGCGCCAGCAGAGACTCACCTCCTCTGGATGCCTGAATGATGACGATCTTTGGTTTGTCCTTCAGCGCGGGACAGTTTCTAGAGTTTAAGCGCTCATAAATTCTGTCAATTTCAATCCTGTGGCTGCCCGTTCCACAGATAGTTCCCATGCCTCCGTGGGACATGACAACAACAAACACGCTGTCTGTGAGGGGCAGTGTCGGACGTCTGGCAAAGCTTTTCAGAGCTTCGTCCATTTTCTGTAAGAGCAAAAAGTCAGACGTCAGTCGTTGGGTCGCTGTGGAAAACCAGTGCAAGCCTCAGTGAAGGAAAGTTACCTGTGCAGGTAGGTTCCGATGTCTGTCCACCTCGTATCCCAGAGTGTGGAGCAGGTTGACCATGCCCTGCTCATCTTTGTCAGCCCCGTGTCTGGTTAATGCCGGATCGTAAAAATGCATGTTGTTGATCAGCAGGGCGACACGCTTCGTCCGTCGGGGCACATTTGTAGCCTGGATGTTTCTGGTCATGTTGTTGGTGCTCATCGCCATCGCCGCCCTGTGAGAAGATCAGAGGACAAAATGATGATGCTGAATGATCCAGCGCTGCTCAACACGCTGCTCAACGCTGTCATCCATCACAGACACCACAGTGATGCAGTGTACAACATTACCACATTATAAATAATATCATTGTTACTGTGCGTCTGAAAAAGCAGGCAGAAGTAAAAACATTAACATTGTGTCGGCAGCTTTCATATTTACACACGATCAGCACACCGAGCTACAGGCTTTGTTCACTGCTCGCTTTCTTTGCTTGCATCAAACTTTGGACATTTTTTGCTCATGAAATAAACATGTTTGTGTAATGACAGCTGTAGTGTTGCTGTGGTTATTCACAGGTAAACGTTCAGCCTTGTTAGTCCTGTCTGTACATGAAAGTTCTGTCACAGAGATGATCTCAGGTGAAAGTAGCTCCGCCTCCTGGGTCTGAACGGCAGGTTCATTCAGCGTGATGCTTTTTCAGCCTGCACGTGTGCGCGCAGCAGCGTGTCGGCCTGCGGTACCAGGGTGGACTGGTCGTGCTGTGGTTGTACTGCACTCTCACATGCACACACTTGAGTGTGCCTGCGCTCTGTGGTGTGTTTTATCGCAGGGTCTCAGTAAAACGGGTCAAACGCACGCACGCACGCACGCACACGCACGCACGCACGCACGATCATGGTTTGATTGCGACACCATTCTTCAGATGCATGTCCACATGTTACCTGAGCGATGTCCCCATTAACTAGGATGACCAACCGTCCTCTTCTTGCACTTGCTGACCTTATGACACTTTTTATTTCGCCATTCATTAACCGCACAGAGAAGGAATTGTTTCAATATGTTAAAGTTTTCTTTAAGCAAACACTATTATTAAAGTTCTTCACGACTGGGCCAAGTGTCCTCTTTTTTGGAAATCAAAGTATGGTCACCCTAACATAACCAGCTTCACGCGGCCGGAGCGGTACGGGAAGATGGCGCCACGAGACGACTGGCTTACGTTTCAGCTGCAGACGTGGTTGAAGCCAACAGCAAACACGTGACTTGACATCTGCTTCTCACCTTTATATATGATCTTTACTGGAGAGGCCAGAGGAGCCGGCACGTCGTCCAGCCCTCTCAGGCTGGGTGGGAGAAAACACGCCGCCGTGGGAGAAAACACCCGCCGCCTCCCAGCAGACACGCCTGTGGTATGAGTTTAAAATCCTACATGTTTTCGAGCTGTTGCATTCACACGATTTTCAGGAAACCTCACCTCTGACCTTGAGGTCGAGGTCGCAGAGGTTCCTTTTAGCCGACACACCTGTGCTGTTCTTGAAGCTCTCGTTCTCATCTGCGCCCGGCCTGCCCGCCCGCGGGTCACAGTGATACCCCATCAGGTGTTTACGGCTGCTAACAGCGCCTGAAAGCTTTGTGACTCTGATGCTGGAAGGTTTTTGCTGGTTGGAATTTTGTTGGGTCACAGAAATATTGGAAGAAGATGAAAGTTTCCAGAAATGAAGGTAAATGTTAGGAAAGAAACGACTGCAGGTTAAAGCTGAGAAAATACCAAATCTATCAAATCACGTCGCCTCGAGTCTTCAAGGAAACTTTCCAGGATTAACATTTGATAGGACGCTCCTGAAGCATCGCTCAGCAGTCAGAGTCCGAGCTGAGGATCACTCAGAAACCTCGGACACGACTGGAAGCTGTCGACCGACACAAAGCAACACAAAGCAGAAGGGAGACTTACAGCAGGGAGTCTGTCGTCCTCCGATGAATGCTTCAGTCTGCCGAGAGCTGCAAACAGCTGCTGCGTGGCGCCGTCGGCTTTTATATCCCCACAGATTCTCCGTGCCAGGTTTTTTTCCAGATGACTTCCTTGGAATCTCGTTATTCAGTTCTCTGGAAGAGATTTTGAAAGATTGTTTGGGACATATCCAATTTCTCAAGGAAGCGGTCCAAGAACCAGTTTCATATTAGAATATCTTTTATTTCCCTGTTTTTCAGTGCAGGTCACTTTTATCTGTGTGGTGTCCAATCACAGCTGAGGCTGCTCAGTGCTGGCTCACCTGGAACACAGGTAAACTGTTGCAGGTGCAATCTACACTTGATCGTGCATCAGGCAGTGCTGCTCCCTGAGGCTCTTTGATTGTGCAATAGAAACAGTTTACCTGTATTCCAGGTGTGGCACAACAAGGCTCCAGGTGGGACAGAAAATGAAAGTTTCACAGCAACAGCCCGAGGCTGTAGACTCGCACCGACAACCTGTTTCTATCCTGTCCTGTCTTTGCCTTCGTGTCCTCGGTGAGAGGCCACATACAGCCGCACCGTCTTTAACTGTCAGCACGACTGCGCTTTGTAAAAAAGAGAAACTGCTCTAATAGAAAGTGTCTTTCATAAAGTCACAGAGGTTTTATTGAACACAGCCAAGTGTTTTTTGCAATTTAGGATCATTAATCAAAGCAGAAATGAGGTTTTCATGTCAGAGATGATTTTATGGTAAAAAAACAAAAACAGCATGCGACCACAGAGCGTGGTGATGAGCTGTGTGATAAGCAGCCAGATCGGACTGTGAGCAGGGAGCATGCCCACGCTGGCATCAACAACAGAAACTACCACACCGAGCAGCGTGTGAAACAGCGAGGCCTCGGGTGGTTCTGCAGCAGCCTGTGCATGAACATCAACACGTCACACAGAGGCCTTAAACCACTTTACAGTCCGTCCCACAAGATCATAAAACACTCGATTCATAACACATCAAACAGGTTTTATCAGCCGCAGACAACATCCGATAATACAGGCCAGGATCACAGCACGAGTGACACAGACACAACCAGCAGGCAGACATGATGCATGTAGAGCAGAAGTCTCTTCTTTACGATTCTTTACTTAGTCAGCAGAAACGATTACGCTAATCTGTGTTTACATGTAAATGTGAAATGCATCGCTGGTGCTGCAACTGACTGCACGTGCAGTACAACCTTTACTGTAACTAATACGTATAATAGATTATTGCTCTAACATCAAATTAGAAACTTAAAATTAAAAAGAATAAATTGCATGAATGTAGGAAACGTCCCTGTGAGCGATGGAGCCGTCTCAGTGTTCATTCAGGTATTTGGCACACAGATTTCATATGAAGCAGTGTCCAAACATAACTGTTCAAACCCTGCGGATGAGCAGCTGTGACGCTCTCCACTCGTCCCGGGTGTGTTGACTTGTTTTTGCACATCCTTCTGTATTTGCTCTGATTTGTCAAAGTAACTCTGGACTGTCCCGGGTTTGTTTGTGTGGGCAGTCTGTTGCTGGAAAAACAAACATTCTGCAAATACTCAGTTACATGTTTCTTTGTTACAGATTTGTTTATACTTACTTTGTTCTTTCTTTCAGTCTTCATGTAGGTCAGCTGTGGGGAAAGGCCCGCCTAGCATTTCCTCATTTTAAAGTGCTGCTGATGTCAGACGTGACATCAGCAGGTGGAACCAGGTGGTTTCTTCTACCACAGACATGCTTCCTTTTGTTTGTTTCAAGGTCTGACAGGATTTGTTGATTCTTTTTTCGTCAATAGAGCCGTTTAGTTGTGTAAATGTGCTAATCAGAAGTGTGAGGAGGTTTTTGTCATTTTTAGTCATCTGTGTAGAATTTTAGGTCCCTCAACTCGCTGGCCGGACTAATTGGCCCTATACATAGTCAGTCTCTGCCAGAGTCAGATGAGAGAGGAGAGGTGAGCTGTGTTACCAAATCCATGTACTTTTGAGTTTTGTTACTTTGGGGGAAGTTTTGTGGAGTTTCACGTATGATGGAGTCCACTGTAAATAAATTGCTCACCTCTGGAAACCTGAAATGTCTGCGAGTCTGCTTCCCTACCACCTTCCTTCACGTTTGAGTCTGACTACTTCACAACTCCCCACATTCACTCTGGTTGGTAGCCAGCGTAGCGACCATTGACTGTAGAAAACATGGACGACGCGACTCCGCCTCCTACCATGGTGCAAAAATGAAGCCAAAATATCCCGCTTGTGGAGGCTGCCATCTTGCAAATTTGGAGCCAGAGTCTGCGCAGTAGTGACTTGAGGTGGAGCGACTGTGTAACGCTCCCGCCCACACACCCGCTGGACATGACCACAAACACGCCCCCCTACACTTTTTACGTAGCCCGGCTGCTCGAGTTTTTTTGCTGGTTTACCGCGACTGATGACTCCTTTAATTAAGGTAAATACAGCCATGTCACTGTTATAAAAAAAGACGCACAGCTTATCATCTTATAGTTCTAAAATCACTCTGTTGTTAATTCGTTTGCTAGATTAGCCGCTAGCATACGCACTGTGTTGGAGGCTTGTTGTTAGCTAGTTAGCGATGCTACACACCTGTTACTCTAATAGTCTGTGTTATTGAAGGATTCAGCACTTCTTATGTTTGTTTTTAGCCATTTTTAGACAGCGATGAGATCATCTGCACACGCTACAGAGGCCCAGAGTTACTGTTAATATCAAAAATATAATGCTGTCCTTTGAGATTTTAACATAAGACTGTGAGTGTAATGGATCTAAAACTGTTTAAATCTTCAGAGCCCTCTACAGCCTGGTAACATGGAGACTTTAAAAACATCAGCAGAACGTTTCAGTAGTGTAGTCTAATTTGTTCTTTTCATTTAATAACAGAGTCCATATTATATCAACAGCTACATTCACCCTGGAGAGAAACTAGTGAGGGAGACCATCAGGACCAAGCTGGGTTTCCTGGGTCCAGAGGTTTGGAGAAACTTCTTCCCTTTCTTTCATCACAGCTGTCCTGTGCCAGAAGTTCTGTTGACCCGCTGTAAGAGGCATCATTTAAGAAACACCAGGAAGACTGAAGCTCATCGCATAGATCAAGCAGGACTCATGATCTTCACCAGCAGCTCCCTCACAGGGAAATCTTCAGCACTCCTCCGTAGGCCCGATCCAGGAGATGGATAAACCCAGCATTTCATGAACACTGTGATGGAGACCTTTGCTTTGTGTAATGTTATAAATACTCGGATACTCCCCAGAGGCTCCAGACTTTTACATAAAGATATTATATTCAGTCCTGTAGAAAGTTATATATTTAAAAATATATGATCCTCTCTGGTTACTCTGGTATAACTCTGAATCACTTATAGTAAATAACACATTATCTGCAAAAAACTGTGAAAGAATTCCAGATGACAAGTTTGTAGTTCAACATACAAGTGACGACCTTTGACCTTCATCAGGTTTTATTTAATTGTGCCAGAGAAAATCTCATATGCTCTTCATGCAGCTGAGTACATCAAGTGTTTAAAACGGAAGCTGTGCAGGTCTGAGATCAGCAGCTTTGTGAAACACCAAACTGAGGTCCTGTTAATGCTGATATATAGTGACACAGTTACATGAGTGATTAATCCTTTTGTTTTTTTTGTCTTTAACTTTATCAATAAAGCTGCAGCTTTCACTACAGGACATGTGGTACTTTAACCTTTGTACTGTTTTCATCAGTTCATTTTGCAGTTAACATGTTGGATGATCTGTCTGCTGTCACTGGGTGGTGCTGAGGTCTGAATCTGAGGGCAGCTCCTGTAATCACAAAGACAACAGAACCATCAAACTCAGATATAAATTTTATCCTCAACATTGAAATAAAGCTGATTCTTCTGTCCTCACACACTCAGGATCTGAAGTTCTTCTCTTACATTTTTTCAGTATTACAGTACACTACAGTACTTTAATCCATAGTTCCTGATTAATGAGGAGTTACTGAAGTACAAGCTTTTTAAAAGATGTTACTGTCTTTACAGATGTGGCAAGAGCCTGAAAACATGCTGTTGTTTGCACATATTTAATAATCAGCTCTGCACAGGAGCTGCAGCAGGGTGCAGCCTGTTGTTTTTACAGTATAATACTTGTAATAAAAGTACAGTAACGGTAATTAGTGACTGAGCAGCCCGGGGCGTTTCTCTTGATTTCTTTAGTAAATTCATTCACCTGCACAGATTAGCTGAACGAACCCTGACAGCCGAGTGCTCATTTTAGCTAGCTAGGTCTCAGGAGCTAGCTAAGGGACGGTAGTTACGGATTAGCTTACAAACACGTTTAACTTACCGAAAAAAGTGCAGCGGGGCCTCGGGTCCTTCTGTCGGGTAGTCCAGTTTACTGAAGAACACCTCAGGCTGTCAGGTTAAAACAGTCGGTCGTGTTTTCGTAGCGTAAACGCTGGCCCTCCTCTCAGAGCCTACGCTCTATCTGCTATTCCCGAACAGAGATACGCAAGTTTCTCCGTGACTGCAGCTGCCAGTCAAAGCTGCTATGATGACGTTTCACCCCAATTTAACATCACCGCGGTAGGAATTAGAATCAAACTTATGGGAAAGGAGACCCCTTGGACATCAATCAGCATGATGAGAACTATTGATAACAAAAGAAAGAATCTTTGGAAAAAAATTATCTAAGGAGAATAAATTTATTTTAGTCTGACCCCAGTCCCATCCGCTAACATGGAGGAGGCGGGGTTTATGACCTATACTGCAGCCAGACACCAGGGGGCGATAGAGACGTTTTGGCTTCATTTTTGGGGAGCTGTGGCGTCGTCCATGTTTTCTACAGTCAATGGTAGTGACTGATAACAGCAGTTACAGAGCTCCTCTGTTTGAGCGAGTCAGCGGTGTCACTGCAGAGTTTTGGACGGTCTGCAGACGAGCCGGCCGTCCTGTTGAAACAGGTCTCGAGTCTGCTGTAGACATCAAACACAGACCAGAAGATAAACGCATGCACTGATGATGCTTTTCATCTGAAACCCACAAACCTCGCCTAAAAGACAAACACACTTACAGATAAGCTCTCGTCCACGTCACAGCACCTCACCCACTGAGATAAATCCACAGTTTTGTCTCTGATGTTAACAAACACCACAGTCAGGTCAGGCCAGGCCCTCATAGCTGACTGAATCATATTCCTTTATTAAAAATGGCAGAGGATCATGTGACACGTTACCTGTGTGACTCATGGGAAGAGCTGCCACCATTAAAAGGATGATTCTGTCTAAAATAAAGTGCTGGTTTTCACTGGTCTCTAATAAAGCGTCTCTACTAGACTCAACCTTAAAAAGCCAAAACACAGCCGAGGTCTCCACCCACCACACCTGTATCGTTACCTGTCTGAAAGTGGGCGGTGTCTGGCTGCACAGGTGAAAGTGCTGAAACGCTGCTGAGGTTTCAGAGTGTGAGGGCAAGTGACCTGAGGAGGGAGCACTGCCTCTCTGTGGAACAGCCGATCAACACAAAAGCTGCTCTAAACTCGGTTCATCCTTCGGTGTGTGTGGGCAGAGCCACTGAAGAAAAAAGCATCACTGTGCTCGTGTTCAGTGGAGACTGTCAGCACTTTGAACAACCACTGATGGATGACTGTGATTCACAGCTGAACCATGAGGCTGCTCACCGTGTCAGACCCGTCCTGCAGGTAAACGCTGCATCAGCTGGAAGGACTCGTGACTTCACTGAGGCTCTGCGATTGATGACAGCGTGAGATCGTCATGAGGAAGCTGAAACGCTCTCTTAATCAGAGAGAACGCCGCAAAATAGAGTCAGCAAAGCACGAGTGTTTCAAACAAAGGCTGCCTGAAGCTGTCGTTAGGTCACCAGCACTGCAGGAACATCATTGATCAGAGATCATTGAGCAGTGGCTGCTGATCAGTTTCCATGACAACTTGCACATTATGATCATAAATTGACCTCCCAGCCCATTGTTGCTTCAGTGCTGCTGGTTTCAGTCACTGTGCAGAGGTTGGAAACCTGCAGTCAGCCAAGTGTGTGTATGTAGCTGTTTGTGTTATCTATGCTAGAAACAAGAGCCAGTCCCTCCACCCATAGCCTCCACCCAACACCATTCACCAAGCCTGGAAACCCTCCTCAAAGCTGCACCCAAAGCTCAGAGCCTGGCAGACCAACCGGTGCAGCCCAAGCCTGACCATACGCTGGTCCCACACTGACAGCTGACTGGGAATGAGACAGCTGGGAGCAAAGTAAGGAGACAGGAGAGTCAGACAGGAAGAGCTGCAGCGTCTGCTCAAACACTCTGTCATTCTGGCTTCTTTACATCTTTCTCAGGTGTCGCTCATAATACAGCATTTACTTGCAGGGCGCGTGTGACAGCAGTGATGTTCAGACAGTCACATGATCACAGCCTGACGATTGTCCAAGGAGCAGTAACAACAGCTGGAGGACAGTCCCAGATTTAAGCCCCGTGGGAGTGTCCCCAAGAGGGCTGTGGACCCCTGTTGTTGGCTGGTCCACCAACGAGCGGAGGTGCACTGTTGTTCTAAACACAACCACACAAACATGACTCCTCACTGTAGCCATAAAACAAGACCCCACATGCAGCTGCAAAAAGAAAGTTATGGTTGATTTCAAGAAGTGAAAAGGACAAATTCACTGAGCATCCTACATGTCACCGTCTGTACCCAGGGGGCGCTAAACCCTGGGTACAGACTTCCTAAGATCCACAAAGGAGCCCTACTCAGACCCTCTGGCTGTGTCCCAATTCAGGTTCTGCAGCCTTAAAATACGCAGCCTCAACGATCCTCAAGGGCCGCGTACTCAAAGACCGCTAAGGCCGGAAGTGCGAGGCTTGTGAAATGGGACGGTCTAGCCTCTGTCACGCTGCCCAGGTTGCGTAGCAACCATGATAGCTGGAAACGTTTCAAACAGCTTTGTTTGACAGAAATGAAGGAGAACATATTTTGTTCATTTGTTTGTTTCTACATGAGCTTTTGTATGAGTTAATAAGTATCTGAGGCTGAGACCACAGGACTGTAAAACATGATTGTTGGGCTTCATTTCTGTACTGAACAGTCATTTAAGATTAGCTAGTAAATAACAATTAGCTAATGTTGTTCATGAGACTAAAGTCATCTCACTTTGGTAATGTTAATATAATATGGCCAATATTATATATAGTTGATAACTGATAACATTAGACAATTTCTTCCCTCTGCTGACTTTCAAAGTAAAAGAACAACAACCAGAATACCAACGACACATGAAACCCCCCATCAAAAAAACACTTATCGACAATATCTAAGAGACATTGTCGATATACAACAAAAAGGACCCCAAACCTGCTCCAAAAAAATATCTTCTCTCCCTTAATTCTGTACATAACCCGTTCATATGATGCCATCTTAGACATTTGTTCAGTCCATTCCCTGAGAGAACAGGGGCTGGATGACTTCCAGTGCCTCAGTATTATCCTGCATCCTGTTATGAAAGCCAGACGCATACACAGTCTCTGTTTTTTGAAAAGATACTGTTGTCAGGTAACAGGCCCAGGACACATACAGCTGGGGATTTAGAGAGATTAAGTTTAAAAATATCATTCACCAAGTTAATGATCCCGTCCCACAAATAATCATTTTTCCGACATGTGTACAACATATGAACTAGAGTCCCAGCTTCCTCCTGACATTTCCAACAGGTGTCATTATCCACAAGCTTCAGCCTGACTAATTTACTGGGAGTCCAGTAATTTCTGTGAAGCAACTTGTACTGGATAAGTTGAGACTGTGTTTCAGGTGAGCAAACATACCATGATGAAACCAGCTGCTTCCAAGTGTCCTCTAAAATCTGGATACCCAGATCCTTCTCCCAACACTGCCTCAATCCCCCAAATTGGGAGAGTGCGCTCTCTGAACATCCCATAGAATTTGGATGCCCTGATTCTATTAATGCCAGGAGCAGCAAACATCTCCTGAATACTAGATGGAGGGTCTGGGTTATTATTCAAAATGGTTTTAATACAGTGTCTTATTTGAAAAAACCTCCAAATTTCCCTTGGATCCAGATTAAATTCTCGTCTGATTTCTGCAAACGATTTCATGCCAGTCTGCCCAAATAAATCCCCCACCTGATTGATACCTGTCCCTAGCCCAAGCCTCCCACCTGACTGGTTTCTTACCAATTAATATTTTCTTATTATGCCAGATAGAGGCTCTAGAGGTTAGATAAGGGCTAACGTTGATATATTGGTGAGCTCTAGACCAGGTCTCTTGCATGAAAGCCAATACAGGATCTTTAAACGGTACTGGTCTTCCTTCTGAGTGAGGAAGGCCTCTAAAGACGAAGGAGCCACAAGACTTTCCTCAATCGCAACCCATGAAGGCTTCTCCGTAAGGGAATTGTACATCTTAACTAACTGAGAGAGGGAGAAAGCATAGTGATACCAAACCATCTTGGACAATGCCAACCCGCCATTATCTTTTGGAGCATATAATTTGGACCGATTAAAAGATGGCTTTTGCCTGCCCACACAAAACCCTCCACACATGTATTATAAAGCTTTAACAAATTATGTGGGACTGCTATCGGTAACATGTGAAGAAGGTACTGAAGTTTAGGGGCAATAATCATCTTCACCAAATTAATTCTGCCCAAAAGGGACAGATTTATTTTAGCCCAATTCTGCAACAACGGACGAATGTTTTCAATCACTGGGGAGATATTTACTTGCATTATGTTGTCTAAACCAGGGGTCAGTTTAATCCCCAAGTAAGTCAAACCCTCGGGCATCCACTTGAACTGCCATGAGCTCCTCGTAACTGGAGGACACAATTTAGAAATGGGCATAACTTCCAACTTAGACCAATTTATGGTGTAGCCAGAGATTACAGAAAAGGAATCAATAATTGAGGAAATTGCAGGAACGGCCTGTTCTGGGTTACTTGAGATCAGTAAAATGTCATCTGCATACAAAAAATTTTATGTTCTTCTTGACCCATATCCACCCTCTAATTTGCTTACATTCACGTAATGCAATAGCCAAAGGCTCCAAAAACAGGGCGAAAATGAGTGGTGATAAGGGTGAGCCTTGTCTAGTACCCGACTTAACGAAAAGGAGGGTGACATTATCCCATTGGTAGTAACTGTAGCCATTGGATCTGTGTATACCACCTGGATCCACTGCCTAAAAATGGGACCAAAACCGAATCTCTTCAACGTATAAAACAGAAAGGGGTACTCAACTTTATCGAAGGCCTTCTCTGCGTCTAAGGAAAATGCGACGACAGGGTCTAAATTAGTCCTGCTCTTCCAGAATATGTGCAATAACCTCACGTAAATTATCTGCAGAACTTCTATTTTTCACAAAACCGACCTGATCCCTATGAACCAAACAAGGAAGAACTTTCTCAAGCCTAAAAGCTAATATCTTGAAATAATCTTTTCGTCCACATTAATTAATGAAATTTAGGCGGTAATTCCCACAATACTGTGGGTCTTTCCCTTTTTATGTAATAACGTGATCACTGCCGATCGCATACTAAATGGTAGTCTCCCTCTTTGAAATGCATCTTGATATACCGACAGTAGTCTTGGAGCTAATTCACCCACAAACACCTTATAAAAATCTGATGGAAATCCATCATTGCCTGGAGATTTGCCCAAACTAAGACTGCCAATTGCCTGCTTAACTTCAATTAGTGTAATCTTACCTTCTAATACAGTTCTTTGGTCTTCAGACAGGCTGGGAATTTTAATAGAAGAAAAGAAATCTGACAGCCTCTGTTCCTCCACCAATCCATTGGAGGTGTAAAGCTCCTGATAAAATTTAGTAAAGGCGTCATTAATTTCTTTTTTTTACTGGTGGTCAACTTATTATTATTACTAGGAACAAAAATAGATGGTATAAGGTTGCTAGATTTTATCTGCTTAACCCTGTGTGCCAACATTTTACCTGTTCTTTCCCCTTGTTCAAAATACTTTTGATTTAAACAAAACATTGCATATTCCGCTTTTTTCTCCAGAATATCATTCATCTCAAATTTAAATTTAATTAATTTATTCCATAGTTCCCTCTCTGGGTGCAGCGTGTGTTGTTTTTCAAGCTCCTTGATGTCCTGTTCCAGCTTCATCAGCTTGTCCCTCTCAGCTTTTTAATCAAGGAGCAATATTGGATAAGGCGCCCCTCAAGTAGGCCTTAAAAGCATCCCAGGTCATTCCAACATCGTCAATAGAGCCCTCATTGTGCAACCAAAACTCCTTTATCATTTCCTTATACATTCACAGTGACCTTTATTCTTCAATAATGAGTTATTCAGACGCCACCTAGGTGACGGTTTAATATTATCATTACCAGAAAGAACAAGGTCAATGGGAGCATGATCCGTTATAGCAATATTACCAATAGAGGACCCAATAGTTTGACTCACCAGAGAGCGAGACACCAAGAAATAGTCTATCCTGGAGTAGGTTGAGTGAGGATGCGAAAAAAAAGTATAGTCTCTTTCTTGAGGATGAAGAAGTCTCCATATATCTACCAGGCTCAGTTCCTCTGACATCACGTCCACCGCCGCATTTACTGGGTCCTTATTTAATCCAGTACGGGAGGATTTGTCCAACAATACATCCCTGACCCGGTTAAAATCTCCCCCAATTACAATATTTGTATTACCTATAGTCCGCACAATGTTACAGACTTCATGAAAAAACTGTGGCTGAGGAGAATTGGGAGCATATATGCTGACTAATGTCATTTTCCGCCCCTGTAAACATGCATCCAAAACCACCCATCTACCCTCCTGATCTGTATAATGCTTAAAACCTGAAAATCCAGGTTTCTTCTGATCAATATGACCACCCCTCTTTTTCTAGCAGAAAATGCACTAAAATAAACTTGAGCCACCCAATCTCTTTTAAGTTTTAATGATTCCGCCTCATCGAGATGGGTCTCCTGAATCAGGGCTATGTCTGTCTTTTTCTGCTTCAGGTATGTAAGGATTTTCTTCCTTTTAATAACATTATGACAACCTGCTATATTCCACGACACTATTTTACATAACTCCATAACACCACACGAGCCAAGTCATTGTACAGATTTATCCAGAAGAAAATCCCATATACCCATATAACAAATCTTAAAGCCAGTTACATGAAACAACCCAGTGGTCCAAAAAATAGGTCTATACAGTACAACTGGCACCATAACATCAAAAAGAACAACAAAACAAAACCCAATTAAGAAAAAAGAAGAAAAAAAAAGAAAAAAAAAGAAGAAAGAGAGAGAAGAAAAAAACCCCAAAATCGTTGGACCGTAGCACTCAAAATTCCCATAATGGCGTCCCCTCACACCCCCTCCCCCAGGGTCGGAAGGTGTAACGAAACCCCGATCCAGGAATAAACCACAGAAATAAACTGACCCTTAACTTAGAAATCCTCTTAGTCTACATCACCCGGAATGTTAGCCGAATCCAGGCCGCTCAGAAAGTGCTTAGCCTCTGCTGGGTTGGAAAACTGATGAAGCTGGTTATCCACTGTAAAAGTCATAACAGCCGGGAAGCGAAGGGAATAGACAATATTGCGCTGTTGCAGCAGACGACGTACCTCGTCAAACTTTCGGCGTTTTTCTTGTACCTCCTGCGCATAATCCTGGAAAAAACGGACTCTCATGCCTTTCCAAATGATCTGCTTCTTTTTTCTGGCGGCCGCCAGTACGGACATCTTAGCTTTATCCCGTAGGAAGCGAACTATGATGTGTCTCGGTCTGGAATCCGCAGCTGGCATCGGAGGTGCTGGCCCCACCCGATGAATTCTGTCTATTTCGTAGTAATCTCCCATCTCAATGTCCAGAGCCTCAGACAACAGATTCTTCGCACAGTCCTCCAGATTACGGCCTTAGGTTCCTTCTCGAATACCCGATATTCTAATATTCTGGCGCCGTGAGAAACCCTCGAGCGCCGTTACTTTTTCCTGCAGCCGCTGGTTCTGTATCTTCAAGTTCTTACTTATTGAGCTAGCTTTAGCCTCTTCGTCCTCCAACCGAGAGATTCTTGTCTCCGTTTCGTCCACCCTCACACCTAGGCTATTCACAGCTTCCTTGAGAGACACAATTCCACCTTTCACCGCCGTCATGTCTTGCGCTACCTGCTCAAGCAGAGATCTTATAGAAGTCAGCTCGGCCGCCACACCATCTTGGGAGGAGCACCTAGCATCCGCACCATCAGGTGCCTCCGCCATAGTAGTTAGCGAAGTAGCCTGAGTGTTGTAGTTGCAGTTATTTATATGTCCTATCACCATTTATTGGGTGAGAAAATCAGACCATGTCATAACTGCTTTAAGTCATACAGAATAGATATCAGAGCCTTAAACAGGCTGACTTCTGCTAAATGGGTCAAACTGGGCAGAAAGTCTACAAACACATAACATCCTTATAGAATATGATGTAACACTATAGATCAACTTAGCTCAGAATATATAAAGCATATAAACAATTACAGCAATATGATGCAACAAACACAGCAGTGCTACTAATCCAAAATACTCAAAGCTTCATAGAACTGAAACAAACATTTATTTTTAGCTCCATTCTGCTGCTGATACATACTTTAGGTTTCTGAATATTAAACTTGTTGCTGCCTTTCATAGTGTGTAACTTGAAGGCCCTGAGTACTTTCTCCCACACTGAAAACACTGGGATGATAACATTATTTGAACATTACCTAATAAGACTGATTCAGGACAGACAATTAGTGATGTTAAACTTTCCTAGCAGTCCTTCACAAACAGGGAACAGTCTGTCTATTCTCTCCATCTGTCAGCTGCTGCTGGCTCTTCCTCCTCCTCTTCCTCACACACTGCTGAGTTTGTCCTGGTGGATCATCAGGGGTGCAAAGCCTCACAGATGATGTGCAGCAGTGGGTCCCTCAGTCTGTCCTCACTCTGGACACTTGCAGTTGTCACACATGGAAATCAAATGTGTGATAAGCTGCAGGATTCAAACACAAGTGTAACTTATAAATACATGTTCATACTTTTATTCCACAATCAGAGAGAAAGAAACAGAGAGAGAGTGCAGGACAGACAGACAGGTGACAGTCTCAGGTGTACACACTGCTACAAAACAGCACAAGAGAAGGAGGATTTAGTGTTTGTGTTATTACGAAAGTGCTAAACAAGAAGAGTTCCAGATGGTCCAGTGGACACATGTGTGACTCCTGTGATTAAAGCATCTTTCTTTCAGCTTAACGAGTGAACCGTCAGCTCGTTCAAACACATGTTAAAGTCCGTTTGGCTCGACACCACCGAACAGAGGCAGCAATATAACATAGCTAACATTAACAGTGCAGTGAATCCTGCTTGTGCCGTCATATTCAGGACTGCAAACCGAGCAGCATCACTGACTTTCAGCTCGTTGTGTTTGTGGATATATGACTGACTTTAATTATCCATAAAATCATCACATTCTCTGTAAGATTAAGGTCGACTATATATATATTTAGAAGTAGAGGCTTTAAAACCAAGTTACCGCTGAAAGTACAAACATCACTAATGTCACATAACTTTGCCGACATGTGGCCAACAGTAATGTTTTAATGTTCTTAAACATTCGCACATAAATAAGTGACATCATATTCAGTACTTACTTTTGACAGTTCACTCTTCGCCGCTCCCTTCTGCCGTATTTTGCGGCAAAATTATCCACACCCACTGGCGCTATGGATTGTGGGATGTATGGGACGACGAAGCGTGCACCGGACCACGCTTCCAGTTTGGGGAAATCGACGGCGCATTTGGAGTACACTTCGGACACAGCCACTGTTAGCAGCATAAACTCAGCCACTTACAACATTTCCAAACACCTCCCCACCATCCCAGCGCCCCCTGTGGGGAACACACCGCATCACATCAACTCCACCGACCGCACTGACGAGATCCAGAAACTCACCCTGGATCCAGATGAAACCATAGTGTTCTTTGATGTGGTCTCTCTCTTATAATAATAATAATACTAATACTAATACTAATAATAATAATAATAAGTAGAAAAATTTGTGTGGATGCTTTAAAGCTGAAGCTGTCTGCTAAAACTAGCTGAAAAAGCTGAAAAGTTGCAGAAATTGTAAAAACTTTGCAGAAGCAAAGGAACTTTGCTAAAATGTAATAACTTAGCAGAACTGCAATATCTTAGAGGAAACATAATACTTGGCAGAAATACAATAGCATAGCAGAACTTAGCAGAAATATTGTAACTTACCAGAAACATGATAACTTCTCAAAAATACAAGAATTTAGGAGAAATAGTATAAGACTAGAAAAATTTGCATTTCCTGCGAAAATGCAGTGTGGATGCTGTAATGCTGAAGCTGTCTGCCGAAACTAGCAGAAAAAGCTGAAAAGTTGCAGAATTTGTAAAAGCTTTGCAGAAGCAAAGGAACTTTGCTAAAATGTAGTAACTTAGCAGAACTGCAATATCTTAGAGGAAACATAATACTTGGCAGAAATACAATAGCATAGCAGAACTTAGCAGAAATATTGTAACTTAGCAGAAACACGATAACTTCTCAAAAATACAAGAATTTAGGAGAAATAGTATAAGATAACAGAAAGAATATATTTAGGCAAACATTCTTAAACATTACAGAAATACTATGATTTAGAAAAACAGTACAACATAGCAGAAATGCTGCGATTTACCAGAGACACTGTAATTTACTATTAATATTGAATTTTTTTTAAAAAAATACTATGTTTTAGCACAAATACTGTAATTTGACAGAAATACTATCATTCGGCAGAAATACTATGTTTCAGCAGAAATACTCTGGTTTAGCACAAATATTATAACATAGCAGTAATACAATTATATAGCAGAAATGCTATATTTAGAAAGAAAAATATAATATAGTAGAAATACTATGATTTAGCAGAAATACTGTAATGAGCACATATACTGTAACATGACAGAAATTCCTCCACTTAGTAGTAATACTGTAACATAAAACAAATGTCATGATTTGGCACAAAAACCATAATTTGGCAAAATACTATGATTGAGCAGAAGTACTAAGATGTAGTAAAAGTACTTTGATTTAACAGAAATACAATTATGGAGGAGTAATACTTTAAAATGGGAGAAATATTGATACACACACACATACACAGAGCCTAAAGGGAACAGTATTTGTGCCATGGAGTGTTAACAAGGATCTGAGGTCCATATTAGAAAAGCTGCTAAAATCATAAAAGTTTGCAGAATTGTAATAAATGATGAATATGAATTAGTGGTCTGTGATAGTGTATTAATTTGTAGGGAAAAAAAACATGTTGCCCAAGGTGTAATTGAACCCACGACCTTTGGGTTGCAGACCTGTGTCATTACCAACTGCGCCACTGGGAAAGAGAGCGGGCGCCTGGAAAACAGGGTGATGAGCAGTCAGAATCAGATTGGTGGACTAGAAGCATAATTCTTGCACCGGGTGAATCAGCGTACTTTCGTGTACTTTGACTGTGATTTGCATTGCTCTTTGTACATCTGTCGCTGAGATATGACGAGAGAAGAAAGGGCAGACCCCAGATATGATTGGCTGGCTGGGAAGCCATTGTAATTGTTAAATGAAAAAAATCAGCAAAAAAAAGTATAACAGTGACACAATCACAAATATGGACACATATGGAAACACACATGCACAGACACACACAGGATCAAATTCAGTCAACCAGTCTAAATATATTGAATTTAAATCACATAATAAGATGCTCCCATAAAAACTCTCTCTCGCCCTCCCTTTTCTCTCTCTCTCACACACACACACACACACACACACACACACACACACACAAACACAAGATCCAATTCAGTCAACCAGTCTAAATATATTGAATTTAAATCTTACAATGAGATCATCCCATAAAAGGCTTTCTCTCTCGCTCTCTCTCTCTCACACACACACACACACACACACACACACACACACACACAACATCCAATTCAGTCAACCAGTCTAAATATATTGAATTTGAATCTTACAATGAGATCATCCCATAAAAGGCTTTCTCTCTCTCTCTCTCTCTCTCTCTCCACACACACACACACACACACACACAAGATCCAATTCAGTCAACCAGTCTAAATATATTGAAGTTGAATCTTACAATGAGATCATCCCATGAAGAGGCTTCTCTCTCCTCTCTCTGTCACACACACACACACACACACACACACACACACACACACACACACACACACACACACACACACACACACACACACAAGATCCAATTCAGTCAACCAGTCTAAATATATTGATTTTGAATCTTACAATGAGATCATCCCATAAAAGGCTTTCTCTCTCTCTCTCTCTCTCTCTCTCTCTCACACACACACACACACACACACACACACACACACAAGATCCAATTCAGTCAACCAGTCTAAATATATTGATTTTGAATCTTACAATGAGATCATCCCATAAAAAGGCTTTTCTCTCTCTCTCTCTCTCTCTCTCTCTCTCTCTCTCTCTCTCTGTCACACACACACACACACACACACACAAGATCCAATTCAGTCAACCAGTCTAAATATATTGAATTTAAATTTTACAATGAGATCATCCCATAACAAGCTCTCTCTCTCTCTCTCTCTCTCTCACACACACACACACACACACACACACACACACACACACACACACACACACAGGGAGAGAGAAGTAAGTTTCTAGCTCAGTCAAGCAGCCTGGGAGCTGCTAAATTTGAATCCACCAATCAGAGAGCCTGTGCACTTTTTCCCGCCAAAACAGGTGCACGCAGCACAGAGAGACAGGATTTTTGCAGTCTATTTCTCATAATGACGACTCCCCTCAAACAAATGACCATAATTTCCTAACCGTAGGGGCTAGAATGGTCATTCTTACAACCGTTTTGTTCAGAAGAGATGGGGAATCTTCAACTGTTGACACTTTATCATTAAAATATGAATTATTAAAGATATTTGACTTCTAATGCACCATAACTGAGTAGAACAAAGCAAAACTGCCTTGACTTGCCCTCAAACAACGCTTTCTAACTCTAAATCTATTTGGAGTATCAATATCATTTTTTCACCGTAAGAGACAGCAGGCTTTGGTGAACAGTCATGGAAATTTTCAGGTCTCTGTGGAAACCAAAAAAAAGATATGACAAGAGAAAAAAGTTGTTCATTTCCAGAGTTTGAAATCTGAAGAAGTCTGAGCGAAGGGACGAATTTCCTACCCTCAAACAAGTCTAACTCATTTCAGAACGGTAATAGGTGAGAAAAAATTCTTGAATTGTGAGCGTCAGGAGTGTCTGAAGATATACGGGACAAGCCTCATGTTTTAACTTCGCTCGTTAAGGAGATATGACGATTCGAATATGCCTCTCATTACAGAAATCAAGCGATGATTTTGAACAAACTCTCCATTGACTTTCTATGGAGAGTTTTCTGACTTTGTATTGGTCTGAGGATTTGCCAAAATTCTATAAATCTCACAACAATGATAGTAAGATTTTCTGAAAGCCAGCAAAATACCTACGTTTTGATGTATAATTTGTGTGGGTTAAGTGAAAATTGAGCGAGTAGCAAGAAGTTGTTCGGACATGAAGAGAAAATTGCCAAAGGTACAGTGGCTCACTTAGAACCAACTGCATAGCAACCATAACAACGCATGTATTTTGTGAAAAATCACAAAGATGAAACTCAAAACTTAAAGAGGATAAGATGAAAACGGTAACAGATATGAAAAAGCTGAATCATTCATGAATAGCCCAATAATTTGTGAATATTTTAAAATTTGAATGGTTGTTCTAGGTGAAAGTAGGACAAAGTAGTTAAGTTTCAAAAAGAGTAAGTTTTAGCAGAATTGCGGAAGTTTCCCATTCATTTCAATGGGACAAATTAAAGGAAAAAAAACGTAATATTTTAAAAAGTATAAGAGCAAAAATACCAAAAGTCATAGCACACTTTAGCAGAAATAGCAGAATAGTTTAAAATTTGAACGGTGAAAATCGGCTGAAAATTGTGGAAGTAGTTAAACAGCAAAAAAGCGACGGAAGCAACTTGAAGAATAACTAGAAAAATTTGCATTTCCTGCGAAAATGCTGTGTGGATGCTTTAAAGCTGAAGCAGTCTGCTGAAACTAGCTGAAAAAGCTGAAAAGTTGCAGAAATTGTAAAAACTTTGCAGAAGCAAAGGAACTTTGCTAAAATGTAGTAACTTAGCAGAACTGCAATATTTTAGAGGAAACATAATACTTGGCAGAAATACAATAGCATAGCAGAACTTAGCAGAAATATTGTAACTTACCAGAAACACGATAACTCCTCAAAAATACAAGGATTTAGGAGAAATAGTATAAGATAACAGAAAGAATATATTTAGCCAAAAATACTTAAACATTACGGAAACACTATGATTTAGAAAAATAGCACAACATAGCAGAAATACTGTGATTTACCAGAGACACTGTGATGAACTATGAATATTGTAATTTTAAATTAATTCTATGTTTTACCACAAATACTATAATTTGACAGAAATACTATCATTTGGCAGAAATACTATGTTTCAGCACAAATACACTGGTTTAGCACAAATATTATAACATAGCAGAAATACAATTATATTGCAGAAATGATATATTTAGAAAGAAAATATAATATAGTAGAAATACTATGATTTAGCAGAAATACTGTAATCAGCACATATACTGTAACATGACAGAAATTCCTCCACTTAGTAGTAATACTATAACATAACACAAATGTTATGATTTGGCACAAAAACCATGATTTGGCAAAAAATACTATGATTTAGCAGAAATACTATGATTGAGCAGAAGTACTAAGATGTAGTAAAAGTACTTTGATTTAACAGAAATACAATTATGGAGGAGTAATACTTTAAAATGGGAGAAATATTGATACACACACACACATACACAGAGCCTAAAGGGAACAGTATTTGTGCCATGGAGTGTTAACAAGAAACTGAGGTCCATATTAGAAATAAATGATCAATATGAATTACTGGTCTGTGATAGTGTATTCATTTGTAGTGAAAAAAAAACGTGGACCAAGGTGGGATTGAACCCACGACCTTTGAGCTGAAGACCCGTGTCATTACTGATTACGCCACCTGGAAAGGGGGTGGCAGTCTGAAAGACAGATACTTGGGCAGTCAGAAAATAGATCGCGGTGAGAGGCGAAAAACGCCGTTTTTTGGAGTTACAAAACGTTGTGTAACTCAAAAACTAGGGCTAGCAGCATAATTCTTGTACTGGGTGAATCAGCGGACTTTGGTGTATTTTGACTGCGATTTTCATAGCTCTTTCTACCTCCGTCGCGGAGATATGACGAGAGAAGAAACGGCTTCATTTTCGGCGTTTGAAAACTGAGAGGAGGACAGATTTCCACCCCTCAAACAAACGTAATTAATTGCTCAACGGTAAGATAATTGTAAAAACTGCTTCCACTGTGAGTGTCAGCAGTGTCTGAAGAGGAATTGGCACAAGCCTCATGTCCTAACTTTGCTTTGTTAAAGAGATATGGCGATTTGAAAATGCCTCCCGTTACAGAATTTCAGCTCTGAATTTGAAAACCTCCCCATAGATTTTGAATGGGGACTTGTCAGACCTTGTGTCACTCCGAGGCAAATTGCGAAAAAACGGTAAACCTCACAATAAAGATAGTGACATTGTCTGAAAGCCAGCAAAAATACCTACGTTTTGATGTATAATTTGTGGGGATTGAGTGGAAATTGAGTGAGTAGCAAGAAGTTGTTTAGACATGAAGAGAAAATTCAGAACGGACCAGCACTCACTCTGACTTAATTGCATAGCAACCATAGCAACGCATGTATTTTCTGAAAAATCACAATTTTGCAACTGAAAACTTAAAGAGAGATAAGATTAAAACGGTAGAAGATCTGAAAAAGCTGAATCAGACAGGAATAGCCCAATAATCTGAGAACATTTTAAAGTTTGAATGGAGTTTCTAGGTGAAAGTATGACAAAGTAGTTAAGTTTCAAAGACAAGCAAGTTTTAGCAGAATTGTGGAAGTTTCCCATTCATTTCAATGGGACAAATTAAAGGAAAAAAAGTGTAATATTTTAAAAAGTATAACAGTAATAAACACCAAAAGTCATAGCCATCATTAGCAGAAAGAGCAGAACAGTATAGAGTTTGAACTGAGAAAATCGGCTGAAAACTGAGAAAGTAGTTAAGTGCCAAAAAAAGTGTACGGAAGCAACTAGAGGAATAATAAAGAATAAAGAGAAACAGGAACTCAATAGTGTGGAAGCCCTTTTAGGGCATCCACACAACTAGAAAAACTAGAAAAATTTGCATTTCCTGCGAAAATGCAGTGTGGATGCTGTAATGCTGAAGCTGTCTGCTGAAACTAGCAGAAAAGCTGAAAAGTTGCAGAATTTGTAAAAACTTTGCAGAAGCAAAGGAACTTTGCTAAAATGTAGTAACTTAGCAGAACTGCAATATCTTAGAGGAAACATAATACTTGGCAGAAATACAATAGCATAGCAGAACTTAGCAGAAATATTGTAACTTACCAGAAACACGATAACTTCTCAAAAATACAAGAATTTAGGAGAAATAGTATAAGATAACAGAAAGAATATATTTAGCCAAACATTCTTAAACATTGCAGAAATACTATGATTTAGAAAAACAGTACAACATAGCAGAAATGCTGCGATTTACCAGAGACACTGTAATTTACTATTAATATTGAAATTTAAAAAAACAATACTATGTTTTAGCACAAATACTGTAATTTGACAGAAATACTATCATTCGGCAGAAATATTATGTTTCAGCAGAAATACTCTGGTTTAGCACAAATATTATAACATAGCAGTAATACAATTATATAGCAGAAATGCTATATTTAGAAAGAAAAAAATATAATATAGTAGAAATACTATGATTTAGCAGAAATACTGTAATCAGCACATATACTGTAACATGACAGAAATTCCTCCACTTAGTAGTAATACTATAACATAAAACAAATGTTATGATTTGGCACAAAAACCATAATTTGGCAAAATACTATGATTTAGCAGAAATACTATGATTGAGCAGAAGTACTAAGATGTAGTAAAAGTACTTTGATTTAACAGAAATACAATTATGGAGGAGTAATACTTTAAAATGGGAGAAATATTGATACACACACACATTCACAGAGCCTAAAGGGAAGAGTATTTGTGCCATGGAGTGTTAAGAAGAATCTGAGGTCCATATTAGAAAAGCTGGTAAAAAGTTTTCAGAATTGTAATAAATGATGAATATGAATTAGTGGTCTGTGATAGTGTATTAATTTGTAGGAAAAAAACACATGTTGCCCAAGGTGTAATTGAACCCACGACCTTTGGGTTGCAGACCTGTGTCATTACCAACTGCGCCACTGGGAAAGAGAGCGGCGCCTGGAAAACAGGGTGATGAGCAGTCAGAATTAGATTGCGGTGTGAGAGGAAAAACGCTGTTTTTGGAGTTACAAAACGTCGTGTAACTCAAAACTAGGTGGACTAGAAGCATAATTCTTGTACTGGGTGAATCAGCGTACTTTCGTGTACTTTGACTGTGATTTGCATTGCTCTTTGTACATCTGTCGCTGAGATATGACGAGAGAAGAAAGGGCAGACCTCAGATATGATTGGCTGGCTGGGAAGCCGTGCAGGCCCTGATATGTAAATTTTATATGTATCAGTCCTCACAGAGGATTAGCTGCCTGGGGACCTGGCAGAAATATATACAAATAGTATGATTAAGCATAAATACTACATTTAGTAGAAATACTATGTTTTAGCACAAATACCATAAAATGGCAGAAATACTATGATTAAGCAGAAATACTATATTTAGTACAAATCTTATGAAATAGCAGAAATAATATGATTTAGCAGAAATGCTGTATTTGGCACAAATCTCATAAAATAGCAGAAATAGTATGATTTAGCAGAAATGCTGTATTTAGCACAAATACTGAAAAGCAGCAGAAATGCTATGACTTAGCACAACAGTAATAACTTATAGAAAAATTGGAAAAGCAAAATGGACAGCTGGAAAAATCCTGAACATGCTAAGGGTCCCTCAAATCTAATTGTTAATTGAAAAAAAAAAAATCAGCAAAAAAAGTATAACAGTCACACAATCACAAATATGGGCACATATGGAAACACACATGCACAGAGAGACACACACAGGACCAAATTCAGTCAACCAGTCTAAATATATTGAATTTAAGTGATATAATAAGATGCTCCCATCAAAAGGCTCTCTCTCTCTCTCTCACACACACACACACACACACACACACACAGAGCCTAAAGGGAACAGTATTTGTGCCATGGAGTGTTAAGAAGAATCTGAGGTCCATATTAGAAAAGCTGGTAAAAAGTTTTCAGAATTGTAATAAATGATGAATATGAATTAGTGGTCTGTGATAGTGTATTAATTTGTAGGGAAAAAAACATGTTGCCCAAGGTGTAATTGAACCCACGACCTTTGGGTTGCAGACCTGTGTCATTACCAACTGCGCCACTGGGAAAGAGAGCGAGCGCCTGGAAAACAGGGTGATGAGCAGTCAGAATCAGAATGCGTGAGAGGCGAAAAAACGCCGTTTTTGCAGTTACAAAACGTCGTGTAACTCAAAAACTAGGTGGACTAGAAGCATAATTCTTGTACTGGGTGAATCAGCGTACTTTCGTGTACTTTGGCTGTGATTTACATTGCTCTTTGTACATCTGTCGCTGAGATATGACGAGAGAAGAAAGGGCAGACCCCAGATATGATTGGCTGGCTGGGAAGCCGTGCAGGCCCCTGATATGTATTTGTATGTATCAGTCCTCACAGAGGATTAGCTGCCTGGGGACCTGGCAGAAATATATAGAAATAGTATGATTAAGCATAAATACTACATTTTTAGAAAAACTATATTAAGCACAAATCCTATAAAAAGCAGAAATACTATATTAAGCAATATAAATATCCTCTAAAAATCCTATAAAAGCAGTAAAACTGTACTATGATTTGGTAGAAAAACCCTAATTAATCAAAAGTACTAAATTTGGCAGAAATAGCAGAAACACTATATTTAGCACAAATCTTATGAAATAGCAGAAAGAGTATGATTTAGCAGAAATGCTGTATTTAGCACAAATCTCATAAAATAGCAGACATAGTATGATTTTGCAGAAATGCTGTATTTAGCACAAATACTGAAAAGCAGCAGAAATGCTATGACTCAACACAATAGTAATAACTTAAATAGAAAAATTGGAAAAGCAAAATGGACAGCTGAAAGAATCCTGAACATGCTAAGGGTCCCTCAAATGTAATTGTTAAATGAAAAAATCAGCAAAAAAAAGTATAACAGTGACACAATCACAAATATGGACACATATGGAAACACACATGCACAGAGAGACACACACAGGATGAAATTCAGTCAACCAGTCTAAATATATTGAATTTAAATCATATAATAAGATGCTCCCATAAAAACTCTCTCTCGCCCTCCCTTTCTCTCTCTCTCTGTCACACACACACACACACACACACACACACACACATAGGGAGAGACAAGCAAGTTTCTAGGTCAGTCAAGCAGCCTGGGAGCTGCTAAATTTGAATCCACCAATCAGAGAGGCTGTGTACTTTTTCCCCGCCAAAACAGGTGCAGCCGTTTTACACACACAGAGCACAGAGACAGGATTTCTGCAGTGTATTTCTCATAGTGAGGATTCCTCTCAAACAAATGGCCATAATTTCCTAACCGTAGGGGCTAGAACGGTCATTCTTACAACCGTTTTGTTCAGAAGAGATGGGGAATCTTCAAGTGTTAACAATTTATCATTAAAATATGAATTATTAAGGATATTTGACTTGTAATGCACCATAACTGAGTAGAGGCGAAGCAAAAACTGCCTTGACCTGCCCTCAAACAACGCTTTCTAACTCAAAATCTATTTGGAGTATCGATATAATTCTTTCACCGTAAGAGACAGCAGGCTTTGGTGAACAGTCATGGAAATTTTCAGGTCTTTGTGGAAATCTATCAAAAGATATGACGAGAGAAAAAGTGGTTCATTTCCAGAGTTTGAAAGCTGAAGAAATCTGAGTGAAGGACGAATTTCCTACCCTCAAACAAGTCTAACTCATTTCAGAACGGTAATAGGTGAGAAAAAAATTCTTGAATTGTGAGCGTCAGGAGTGTCTGAAGATATACGGGGACAAGCCTCATGTTTTAACTTCGCTTCGTTAAGGAGATATGACGATTCGAATATGCCTCTCATTAGAGAAATCAAGCGATGATTTTGAACAAGCTCTCCATTGACTTTCTATGGAGAGTTTTTGCGACTTTTGTGTTGGTCTGAGGAGATTTGCCAAAATTCTATAAATCTGACAACAATGATGGTGACATTTTCTGAAAGCCAGCAAAAATACCTACGTTTTGATGTATAATTTGTGTGGGTTGAGTGAAAATTGAGCGAGTAGCAAGAAGTTGTTCGGACATGAAGAGAAAATTGCCAAAGGTACAGTGGCTCACTTAGAACCAACTGCATAGCAACCATAACAACGCATGTATTTTGTGAAAAATCACAAAGATGAAACTCAAAACTTAAAGAGGGATAAGATGAAAACGGTAACAGATATGAAAAAGCTGAATCATTCATGAATAGCCCAATAATTTGTGAACATTTTAAAATTTGAATGGTTGTTCTAGGCGAAAGTATGAGAACGTAGTTAAGTTTCAAAAAGAGTAAGTTTAGCAGAATTGCGGAAGTTTCCCATTCATTTCAATGGGACAAATTAAAGGAAAAAAACGTAATATTTTAAAAAGTATAAGAGCAAAAATACCAAAAGTCATAGCACACTTTAGCAGAAATAGCAGAATAGTTTAAAATTTGAGCGGTGAAAATCGGCTGAAAATTGTGGAAGTAGTTAAACAGCAAAAAACGTCACGGAAGCAACTTGAAGAATAACTAGAAAGCGAAAATTTCAGAAGAAATTTTATGTGTGCCTATGCCGCTGCTAATCACTGTAGTTGCCATTCATACGGCTACAGACAGCAAAACTCAGAAGAGCAGCCATTCTCCACCATGAACTATGGTAAAACAAACACCGCTCACGCTTCACAGATGACAGCTTACAGTTTTGTGTAAAGATGAAGTTACTTCAGTACAGCGCCGATTTGCAGGCGCTGTGCACACAGGTTCATGAGCAGAAGTCCCATTGTACCACGGCAGACCCGACAATGTTTGCATGAACACGCTTTGAAGCATTACATTATAGACCACTTTCACACATGCATTCACTTTTTGTTTTTGTTATTTCTACACAGTGTTCTGAATTATGAACAATGGTCTACAGCCAATCTTGTGTATTATTATACAAACTTTGGTTGTGAGATTCAGATAACTATTTAATAAAAGCTAAATATTTTATATGAGAGTAAGAAAGAAAAGTATATCTTTATGTCCACCTTTCTCTGTTAATGCCCTACCTGGCCCCCCTGGCAAAAGCTTTACTAGATCCGCCCCTGCACAGTTACCAGCTGTCAGCTACACAAAAAGGAGCTTGGTGTTTACAGGAGTGCAGAATTATTAGGCAAATCAGTATTTTGTCCACATCATCCTCTTCATGCATGTTGTCTTACTCCAAGCTGTATAGGCTCGAAAGCCTACTACCAATTAAGCATATTAGGTGATGTGCATCTCTGTAATGAGAAGGGGTGTGGTCTAATGACATCAACACCCTATATCAGGTGTGCATAATTATTAGGCAACCTCCTTTCCTTTGGCAAAATGGGTCAAAAGAAGGACTTGACAGGCTCAGAAAAGTCAAAAATAGTGAGATATCTTGCAGAGGGATGCAGCAGTCTTAAAATTGCAAAGCTTCTGAAGCGTGATCATCGAACAATCAAGCGTTTCATTCAAAATAGTCAACAGGGTCGCAAGAAGCGTGTGGAAAAACCAAGGCGCAAAATAACTGCCCATGAACTGAGAAAAGTCAAGCGTGCAGCTGCCAAGATGCCACTTGCCACCAGTTTGGCCATATTTCAGAGCTGCAACATCACTGGAGTGCCCAAAAGCACAAGGTGTGCAATACTCAGAGACATGGCCAAGGTAAGAAAGGCTGAAAGACGACCACCACTGAACAAGACACACAAGCTGAAACGTCAAGACTGGGCCAAGAAATATCTCAAGACTGATTTTTCTAAGGTTTTATGGACTGATGAAATGAGAGTGAGTCTTGATGGGCCAGATGGATGGGCCCGTGGCTGGATTGGTAAGGGCAGAGAGCTCCAGTCCCACTCAGATGCCAGCAAGGTGGAGGTGGAGTACTGGTTTGGGCTGGTATCATCAAAGATGAGCTTGTGGGGCCTTTTCGGGTTGAGGATGGAGTCAAGCTCAACTCACAGTGCTACTGCCAGTTTCTGGAAGACACCTTCTTCAAGCAGTGGTACAGGAAGAAGTCTGCATCCTTCAAGAAAACATGATTTTCATGCAGGACAATGCTCCATCACACGCGTCCAAGTACTCCCACAGCGTGGCTGGCAAGAAAGGGTATAAAAGAAGAAAAACTAATGACATGGCCTCCTTGTTCACCTGATCTGAACCCCATTGAGAACCTGTGGTCCATCATCAAATGTGAGATTTACAAGGAGGAAAACAATACACCTCTCTGAACAGTGTCTGGGAGGCTGTGGTTGCTGCTGCATGCAATGTTGATGGTGAACAGATCAAAACACTGACAGAATCCATGGATGGCAGGCTTTTGAGTGTCCTTGCAAAGAAAGGTGGCTATATTGGTCGCTGATTTGCTTTGGTTTTGTTTTTTGAATGTCAGAAATGTATATTTGTGAATGTGGAGATGTTATATTGGTTTCACTGGTAAAAATAAATAATTGAAATGGGTATATATTTGTTTTTTGTTAAGTTGCCTAATAATTATGCACAGTAATAGTCACCTGCACACACAGATATCCCCTAAAATAGCTAAAACTAAAAACTACTTCCAAAAACTTTCAGCTTTGATATTAATGAGTTTTTTGGGTTCATTTAGAACATGGTTGTTGTTCAATAATAAAATTATTCCTCAAAAATACAACTTGCCTAATAATTCTGCACTCCCTGTATTTGTCTGTCAAAAATAGTTCATAACTTCCCTTCAACTTATTCATGTCACCTAAAGAGTAAACCTGTTTCTCCATCACCAGTTCAGCTCTGATGATTCAGTAAGGACATCTGCCGTTTTACAGCTGTAGCTCCAGCAAACATCAGCTGATACCAGAAATTAAAAGCAAATGAATTCTAACAACAGCTGATCAAGCTTAAACGTGCTGCTGTTGTTTTGCGCGATAAACAAACAAGAGAGAAACGCCGATCATTGATCAGTTTCATGACTGAAGTTTCGACAGGGGAGGCTGTCATAAAGTTCAACATGCGCACACAGCTGTATAGAAACTCCGTCGTGCTAGCTAGAACGCAGTACGAGTTATTGTGCGTGATTGAAAAAAGTCAGCACAACGAAAATAAACTACACCTAAACTCGGTTTATATCTGACCGAAATAGAGTGCAGTTCAAAACTTACCTGAAATTCAGTTCACCTCACGCTCCTGCCTTCGCTTTCCTGATCCATGATTGACCACCGCGTTAGCAATCGCCTGCCCGGCCTCGTATGTCTCGTTGGCGGCATGTCCTTTCTGTCACACACCGGTGGATAGCTGCCCTCTGTTGTAGCTCCACCACCAAACAACTCAGTTATTTTTTCCACATCGACCAGCATCATCGGCCCATATAAACGAAAAATAAGTCCAGCTAAGACACAGACCCTTGCCGAGCGATCGGGCGATTAAACACATTTTAGCCACCTCACTATCAGCCAAGCCTGGGTGGTTTTTCACGAAAGGTCGCTAGCGGCGCTTAGCTAGCTAAGCTAGCGGCGCTAGCTAGCTAGCCAGCCGGCTATCAGCAACACGAAGAGAACTGTTGCTAAATAAACTACACCTAAACTCGGTTTATATCTGACCCAAATAGAGTGCAGGTCATAACTTCTTACCTGAAATTCAGTTCACCTCACGCTCCTGCCTTCGCTTTCCCTGATCCACGATTGACCTCCGCGTTAGCAAACACCAGTCGCCTGCCTCGTATGTCTCATTCGCGGCATATCCTTTCTGTCATACACCGTGGATAGCTGCCCACTGTTGTAGCTCCGCGTTATAGCACCACCAAACAACTCAGTTATTTTTTCCACATCCAGCTGTAACTCCGATTCTATGCGAGCATTTGCGAGAGACCGGGGAGGTGAAACTACAGAGAGAGTCCCCTCGCTATCCATTTGCAGCCAAGTGCGGCAGCTAGCTAGGTAGCCGGCTAGCTGTCAGGCAGGACCGACGTAGTCAGAGCACTGTCGCTAAATATGGGATGTCTTGATAAAACAAGCAGATATTTGAAGTTTACACACCTAGATTCTCGCCTGAAAATATCTTAAAAGCTTATTTTGTGACCTAGAAACACGAATAAAAGACATATAAAAGCGAAGTGGTGGCCGCCATTGTTCACTCTGTAGAGGCGTGCTATGAATTGTGGGATATGGAGTTTTCAACACAAGGATAAATCTTTTCGGCTGTACTACTCCCGGTATACCACTAGAGAGAGCCAAGACACCACAAATGAAGTCTGTTTATTTGGCGCCAAAAGATGAATTGGCCTAAATTTGCACTAAAATCTAAATATTTCAAAAACTATAAAAGTTATAAACACCAAAAGTCACACCATACTAGCCCAGCTCCAGCCGCACAAAATGATCTAACATATGTAATCCTAATGTCAAAACTGTTTGGCAGAGGAGCGGGAAAATTTTCACTAAAATATTAATATTTAAAAACTATAAAATTCATAAACACCAAAAGTCATAGCACACCATTCCAGATCCGGCCGCACAAAATGAGGTAACATATATGAAGCTTGTCTCAAAACTGCGAGGCGAGATTCAGCTGCAAAATTTCAGGCGGAAACTGGAGAATAATAATAATAATAATAATAAATCCGACGAATAGTAATATGTGTGCCTCTTTCCATAGGCACACATAATAATAATAAAGAATAAAGAGAAACAGGAACTCAATAGTGTGGATGCCTCCAGCATCCACACAACTAGAAAAATTTGCATTTCCTGCGAAAATGCTGTGTGGATGCCATAACGCTGAAGCTGTCTGCTGAAAATGACTGAAAAAGATGAAAAGCTGTAAAAAATTGTATGGCAGTAAAGAAACTGAAAAATTCTGCTGAAAACAGGTGAAGAAGCAGAATCTTTTGCTGAAAAGAGTTGAAAAGGCAAAGATTCTGCTTAAAAGGGGTAAGAAGGTTCAAATTTGTACTGAAGAGGTGAAAAAGTTTCTTCTGAAATGAGCAGAAGATACTGAGATTTGTACTGATAACAGATGAAAGGCTGAAAATTGTGCTTAAAATAGGTGAATCAGCAGAATTTCTACTGAAAAGAGGAAAGTTGTAGAACGTTGCACTGAAAACAGGTGAATCAGTAGAATTTCCGCTAAAAAGAGATTTCTGCTAAAAACAACCGAAAAAGCTGGTATTTGTGCTGAAAAGTGATGAAAAACTCACAATTCTGCTGAAACGGGATGAAGAAGAGGTGTTGGGGTCTTGAGAAGAGTTAAATAAGTTGAACTGATATGGTTGGGTACAAATACTACGATTTGGCAATAATACTGGGTTTTAGCACAACTACTGAGATTTGGGTGAAATACTATGATTTAGAAGAAATACTATGACTTCGTACAAATACAATGTTTTGGTTCAAATAATATGATTTGCAAAAAATACTATGATTTGGCACAAGTACCATGATTTAGTACAAATACTACAATTTCGCTCAAATACTATGAAATTGCATTGATACTATGATTTTGAAGGAATACTATGATTTGGTAGAAATACTATGCCTTAGTAGTAATACTATAACATAGCAGATATAATGTGATTTTGCAGACATAGTATGTTTTTGCACAAATACTACGATTTCGCTCAAATACTATGGAATTGCAGTAATACTATGATTTGGAATACTATGATTTGGTAGGAATACTATGCCTTAGTAGTAATACTATAACATAACAGATATACTATGATTTAGCTTGAAATTCTATGTTTTGCACAAATACTACAATTTGGCAGAAATACTATGTTTGGGCAGTAATACTATGATTTGCTATAAATACTATTATTTGGCACATATACTATAATCAGCAGATATACTATAACATAACAGAAATTCTACGACTTAGTAGTAACACTATAATATAACAGAAATTTTAACTGGGCACAAATAACATGATTTGGCACAAATACCATGATTTGGCAAAAAGATACCATGATTTGGCACAAATACGATGATATTGCAGAAATACTATGATTGGGTACAAATACTATGATTTGGCACAAGTACTATGAATAAGTACAAATACTATGATTTGGCAGAAATACTATGATTTAGCAGAAATACTATGTTTTAACATAAATAATATCTTTTGACACTAATTTCTGCTAAAGGTACTATTTCTGCTTTTTAGCAGAAATACTGTAATTTTGCACAAATACTATGATTTGGGATAAATACTATGATTTGGCAGATATACTATATTCAGCAAATATACTATAACATAACACACATTCCTCCACTTAGTAGTAATACTATAACATAAAATAAATATTATGGTTTTGCCCCAAAACCATGATTTGGCACAAACACCATGATTTTCAAAAATACTATGATTTAGCAGAAATACTATGATTGAGCAGAAGTACTAAGATGTAGTAGAAGTACTTTGATTTAGCACAAATACTATTATGGAGGAGTAATACTTTAACATGGGAGAAATATTGATACTCACACACGCATACACAGAGAGCAAAGTGTACAGGGCTGTTAAGAGTCTGGGCTTGGTATATCTAGGTCAGCTAAATTAGCTGCACCTGCTGTAATCAGCACCCACACACACACAGACACAGAGAGAGCTATGGGTTTTCTTCAGTGTATTTCTCACATTAAGGTTTACCCTCGAACAAATGGCCATAATTTCTAAACCGTAGGAGCTAGAATGGTCATTCTGACACCGTTTGTTCAGAAGAGATGGGGAATCTGCAGGTCTTCATAATTCAGAGATAAAATATAAATTATTGAAGATATATGACTTGTAACACACTGTAACTGAGTAGAGGCAAAGCATTCTTTCACCGTAAGAAACAGCAGGCTTTGGTGAACAGTCATGGAAATTTTCAGGTCTCTGTTGAAATCCATCAAAAAGATATGACGAGAGAAAAAAGTGCCTCATTTCCAGAGTTTGAAATCTGAAGAGATCTGAGCAAGGCACGAATTTCCTACCCTCAAACAAGTGTAACTCATCTCAAAACGGTAATAAGTGGGAAAAAAATTCTTGAATTGTGAGCATCAGGGATGTCTGAAGATATATGGGCACAAGCCTCATGTCTCAACTTTGTTTCGTTAAGGAGATATGATGATTTGAAAATGCCTCTCATTAGAGAATTCCAGCGCTGATTTTGAAGAAACTCTCCATTGAGTTTCTATGGAGAGTTTTGAGACTTTATGTTACTCTGAGGAGATTTGCAAAAATCTATAAGTCCCACAACAATGATGGTGACATTTTCTGAAAGCCAGCAAAAATACCTACGTTTTGATGTATAATTTGTGGGGGTCGAGTGGAAATTGAGCGAGTAGCAAGAAGTCATTCAGACATGAAGAGAAAATTCAGAAAGGACGAGTGCACACTCTGAGTTAATTGCATAGCAACCATAGCAACGCATGTATTTTCTGAAAATCCCAATTTTGCAACTGAAAACTTAAAGAGGTATAAAATTAAAACGGTAGAAGATCTGAAAAAGCTGAATCACACAGCAATAGCCCAATAGTCTGAGAACATTTTAAAGTTTGAATGGAGTTTCTAGGTGAAAGTATGACAAAGTAGTTAAGTTTCAAAAACAAGCAAGTTTTAGCAGAATTGTGGAAGTTTTCCATTCATTTCAATGGGACAAATTAAAGGAAAAAGTGTAATATTTTAAAAAGTATAACAGTAATAAACACCAAAAGTCATAGCAAACATTAGCAGAAAGAGCAGAACAGTATAGAGTTTGAACGGAGAAAATCGGCTGAAAACTGAGGCAGTAGTTAAGCGGCAAAAAAACGCACGGAAGCAACTTGAAGAATAACTAGAAAAATTTGCATTTCCTGCGAAAATGCTGTGTGGATGCCATAACGCTGAAGCTGTCTGCTGAAAATGACTGAAAAGATGAAAAGCTGCAAAAATTGTATGGCAGTAAAGAAACTGAAAAATTCTGCTGAAAACAGGTGAAGAAGCAGAATCTTTGCTGAAAAGAGTTGAAAAGGCAAAGATTCTGCTTAAAAGGGGTAAGAAGGTTCAAATTTGTACTGAAGAGGTGAAAAAGTTTCTTCTGAAATGAGCAGAAGATACTGAGATTTGTACTGATAACAGGTGAAAGGCTGAAAATTGTGCTTAAAATAGGTGAATCAGCAGAATTTCTACTGAAAAGAGGAAAGTTGTAGAATGTTGCACTGAAAACAGGTGAATCAGTAGAATTTCCGCTAAAAAGAGATTTCTGCTAAAACAACCGAAAAAAGCTGGTATTTGTGCTGAAAAGTGATGAAAAAGCTCACAATTCTGCTGAAACGGGATGAAGAAGAGGTGTTGGGGTCTTGAGAAGAGTTAAATAAGTTGAACTGATATGGTTGGGTACAAATACTATGATTTGGCAATAATACTGCGTTTTAGCACAACTACTGAGATTTGATTGAAATACTATGATTTAGAAGAAATATTATGACTTTATGCAAATACAATGTTTTGGCACAAATACTATGATTTGGTTGGAATGCTATGATTTGAAACAAATACTATGATTTGGCAGAAATACTATTATTTGGTAGAAATGCTATGATTTACCAGAAATACTATGTTTCTCCAAAAATACTATGATTTTGCAGAAATACTATGCCTTAGTAGTAATACTTTAACATAACAGATATATGATGATTTTGCAGACATTCTGGTTTTACACAAATACTATAATGTGGCAGAAATACTATCTTTTAGCACAAATACTATAATTTGGCACAAGTACTATGATTTAGTACAAATACTCTTATTGGCACAAATACTATGTTTCAGTACAAATACTACGATTTGGCAATAATACTGGGTTTTAGCACAACTACTGAGATTTGGGTGAAATACTATGATTTAGAAGAAATACTATGACTTCGTTACAAATACAATGTTTTGGTTCAAATAATATGATTTGCAAAAATACTATGATTTGGCACAAGTACCATGATTTAGTACAAATACTACAATTTCGCTGAAATACTATGAAATTGCAGTGATACTATGATTTTGAAGGAATACTATGATTTGGTAGAAATACTATGCCTTAGTAGTAATACTATAACATAGCAGATATAATGTGATTTTGCAGACATAGTATGTTTTGCACAAATACTACGATTTCGCTCAAATACTATGGAATTGCAGTAATACTATGATTTGGAATACTATGATTTGGTAGGAATACTATGCCTTAGTAGTAATACTATAACATAACAGATATACTATGATTTTGCCGAAATTCTATGTTTTTGCACAAATACTACAATTTGGCAGAAATACTATGTTTGGGCAGTAATACTATGATTTGCTATAAATACTATTATTTGGCACATATACTATAATCAGCAGATATACTATAACATAACAGAAATTCTACGACTTAGTAGTAACACTATAATATAACAGAAATTTTAACTGGGCACAAATAACATGATTTGGCACAAATACCATGATTTGGCAAAAAGATACCATGATTTGGCACAAATACGATCATATTGCAGAAATACTATGATTGGGTACAAATACTATGATTTGGCACAAGTACTATGAATAAGTACAAATACTATGATTTGGCAGAAATACTATGATTTAGCAGAAATACTATGTTTTAACATAAATAATATCTTTTGACACTAATTTCTGCTAAAGGTACTATTTCTGCTTTTTAGCAGAAATACTGTAATTTTGCACAAATACTATGATTTGGGATAAATACTATGATTTGGCAGATATACTATATTCAGCAAATATACTATAACATAACACACATTCCTCCACTTAGTAGTAATACTATAACATAAAATAAATATTATGGTTTTGCCCCAAAACCATGATTTGGCACAAACACCATGATTTTTCAAAAATACTATGATTTAGCAGAAATACTATGATTGAGCAGAAGTACTAAGATGTAGTAGAAGTACTTTGATTTAGCACAAATACTATTATGGAGGAGTAATACTTTAACATGGGAGAAATATTGATACTCACACACGCATACACAGAGAGCAAAGTGTACAGGGGCTGTTGAGAGTCTGGGCTTGGTATATCTAGGTCAGCTAAATTAGCTGCACCTGCTGTAATCAGCACTTACACACACAGACACAGAGAGAGCTATGGGTTTTCTTCAGTGTATTTTCACATTAAGGTTTCCCCTCGAACAAATGGCCATAATTTCCTAACCGTAGGAGCTAGAACGGTCATTCTGACACCGTTTTGTTCAGAAGAGATGGGGAATCTGCAGGTCTTCATAATTCAGAGATAAAATATAAATTATTGAAGATATATGACTTGTAACACACTGTAACTGAGTAGAGGCAAAGCAAAACTGCCTTGACTTGCCCTCAAACAACGTTTTGTAACTCTAAATCTATATGGAGCATCAAAATCATTCTTTCACCGTAAGAAACAGCAGGCTTTGGTGAACAGTCATGGAAATTTTCAGGTCTCTGTTGAAATCCATCAAAAAGATATGACGAGAGAAAAAGTGCCTCATTTCCAGAGTTTGAAATCTGAAGAGATCTGAGCAAGGCACGAATTTCCTACCCTCAAACAAGTGTAACTCATCTCAAAACGGTAATAGGTGGGAAAAAAATTCTTGAATTGTGAGCATCAGGGATGTCTGAAGATATATGGGCACAAGCCTCATGTCTCAACTTTGTTTCGTTAAGGAGATATGATGATTTGAAAATGCCTCTCATTAGAGAATTCCAGCGCTGATTTTGAAGAAACTCTCCATTGAGTTTCTATGGAGAGTTTTGAGACTTTATGTTACTCTGAGGAGATTTGCAAAAAATCTATAAGTCCCACAACAATGATGGTGACATTTTCTGAAAGCCAGCAAAAATACCTACGTTTTGATGTATAATTTGTGGGGTCGAGTGGAAATTGAGCGAGTAGCAAGAAGTCGTTCAGACATGAAGAGAAAATTCAGAAAGGACGAGTGCACACTCTGAGTTAATTGCATAGCAACCATAGCAACGCATGTATTTTCTGAAAAATCCCAATTTTGCAACTGAAAACTTAAAGAGGTATAAAATTAAAACGGTAGAAGATCTGAAAAGCTGAATCACACAGCAATAGCCCAATAGTCTGAGAACATTTTAAAGTTTGAATGGAGTTTCTAGGTGAAAGTATGACAAAGTAGTTAAGTTTCAAAAACAAGCAAGTTTTAGCAGAATTTCTGAAGATTTCCATTCATTTCAATGGGACAAATTAAAGGAAAAAGTGTAATATTTTAAAAAGTATAACAGTAATAAACACCAAAAGTCATAGCAAACATTAGCAGAAAGAGCAGAACAGTATAGAGTTTGAACGGAGAAAATCGGCTGAAAATTGAGGCAGTAGTTAAACGGCAAAAAACGGAAGCAACTTGAAGAATAACTAGAGAAAATTTGCATTTCCTGCGAAAATGCTGTGTGGATGCCTTTAACGCTGAAGCTGTCTGCTGAAAAGCTGAAAAAGATGAAAAGTTGCAAAAAGTTGTATGGTGGTGAAAAAAACATGTCGCCCTGAGCAGGATTCAAACCTGGCCCTCCTGGTCTCAAGGCAGCTACTCATATCACTGAGCTAAACTCATTCTCTCAAAAAAAGAGGAGGAGAGACCGACAATTCTGCTAAAATGAGCAGAAGCTGCTGAGAATTGTGCTGAGAAGAGGTGAAAAGGCTGAAAATTTTGCAAAAAAGAGGTAAATCAGCAGAATTTCTGCAGAAAAGAGGCAGAACAAAAGAGAAAACTGAAAACAGGTTTTGCCATGACCGGGATTTGAACCTGGCCCTTCTCGTCTCAAGGCAGTTGCTCATCTCACTGAACCAAACTCTTTCTCTCAAAAACAAGAGATGGAGCAACTGACAATTTTACTAAATGAGCAGAAGCTGCTGAGAATTGTGCTGAGAAGAAGTGAAAAGGCTGAAAATTTTGCAGAAAAGAGGTGAATCAGCAGAATTTCTGCAGAAAAGAGGTAAAGAAGCAATAAGTTGCGCTGAAAAGAGATGAATCAGCAGAATTTCTGCTCAAAGGCGGCTATTCATTTCCCTGAGCCAAAGTCATTCTTACAAAGAAGAGGTGGAGAGACGGACAATTCTGCTGAAATGAGCAGAAGCTGCTGAGATTTGTGCTGATAAGAGGTGAAAAGGCTGAAAATTTTGCAGAAAAGAGGTGAAGAAGCAGAATTTCTGCAGAAAAGAGGCAAAGAAGCAGAAACTTGCGCTGAAAAGAGATGAATCAGCAGAGTTTCTGCTCAAAAGAGTTGTCTTTTCTGAATACAGCCAAAAAGCTGGAATTTGTGCTGAAAAGGGTGAAAAAATGAAAATTTTGCTGAAAAGGGGTGAAGAAGCTAAAGTATACTAAATCAAAGTATTTGTGCCAAAAGATAGTGTTTCTGCCATATTGTGGTACTACTACATTACAACATGAATACGGATTAAAGATGAAAGAAACTGGCAACAAATTCCTCCACTACAAACCAGTCTGATACCAGTTCTTTGCAGTGTTCACGTTTACTAAGGCACTACCCAAAAGGCGCCACAAGAGGGCACTCCAACACAACAGATGACCTATGTACACTGATGCACTTAGTAACAGTCAGCCTCCTTGAATTGGCAGAAATACTGTGATTTAGTAGTAATACTATAACATAACAGATATACTACCAGGCTCAAAGCAGCTACTCATCTCACTGACCCAAACACATTCTCACAGAGGAGAGGTGGACAGACTGACAATTCTGCTGAAATTAGCAGAAGCTGCTGAGAATTGTGCTGAAAAGAGGTGAATCAGCAGAATTTATGCTGAAAAGAATTTTTTCTGAAAACAGCCAAAAAGCTGGAATTTGTGCTGAAAAGGAGTGAAAAACTGAAAATTTTGCTGAAAAGGGGTGACGAATCATAACAATCAAAATATTTTAACCAATTGATATTATTTCTGCCAAATCACAGTATTTCTGGTAAATCACAGTGTTTGTGCCAAATCACAGTATTTGTGACAAATCATAGTATTTAGCTAAATCTGTGCTAAAACATAGTATTTGTACTAAAACATAGTATTTCTGCTAAAACGTAGTATTTATACTAAATAATATTTTTCTGCAAATCAGAGCATTTGTGCTGAAACATAGAAAATTCTGCCAAATCATAGTATTTGAGCCAAATCATACAATTTGTGCTAAAACATTATTTATGATTTAACAGAAACACTGGGACTTGGTAGAAATACTATGATTTACATGAAATACTTTGACTTAGCAGAAATACTATAATCAAGCAAAAGTACTACAGCATAGCAGAAATTCATTGAGCAAAATTACTAGGATTTGGCAGATACTATGATTTAGCAGAGATAATATGATTTGGCAGAAATACTTAACTTTGGCACAAATACTATAATTGATTAGAAGTACTATAAGATATCAGAAATACGATGTTTTTGCAGAAACGTTAATCTCACTCAAATACTATGAAATAGCAGCAATATTATAATTTGGCAGAAATATTACGTTTTAGCACAAATACTATGACAAAGCAGAAATACTATGACTTAGTAGTAATACTATAACATAACTGTTATACTTCGATTTTGCAGACATACTATGATTTGGCACAAATGCTATGATTTAGCAGAAATACTATGATTGAGTACAAATACTGTGATTTGGCAATAATACTGCTTTTTAGCACAACTACTGAGATTTGACTGAAATACTATGATTTAGCAAAATGCTATTACTTTGTAAAAATACGATGCTTTGTCACAAATACCATGATTTGGTTCGAATACTATGATGTGAAACAAATACTATGATTTGGCAAAAATACTATGATTTCATTACAAATACTATGATTTACCAGAAACTTGACTAAAAGGTACTATTTCTGCTTTTTAGTAGAAATACTGTAATTTGGCAAAAATATTACTATTTAGCAGAAGTAGTTTGATTTTGCAGAAATACTATGCCTTAGTAGTACTACTATAACATACCAGATATACGATGGTTGTGAAAACATTCTATGTTTTTAAGCAAATACTATAATATGGCAGAAATACTATGTTTTAGCACAAATACTATGATTTGGTATAAATACTATGATTTGGCAGATATACTATATTCAGCACATATACTTCAACATAACAGAAATTCTACGACTTAGTAGTAATACTATAACATAACAGAAATATTATGATTTGGCACAAGTACTATGATTTAGTACAAATACTACGAATTAGCAGAAATACTGTGACTTAGTAGTAATACTATAACATAATAGATATAATATGATTATGCAGACATTCTATGTTTTGCACAAATACCACAATATAGCAGAAATACTATGTATTAGCACAAATACTATGATTTGGTATAAATCCTATGATTTGGCACATATACTATATTCAGCAGATACACTATAACATAACAGAAATTCTACGACTCAGTAATAATACTATAACATAACAGAAATATTAATTGGGCACAAATACTATAATTTGGCACAAATACCATCATTTGGCAAAAATACCATCATTTGGCACAAATACGATGATATGGCAGAAATACTATGATTGGGTACAAATACTATGATTTGTCAGAAATAGTGCGTTTTACCACAACTTCTGAGATTTGACTAAAATACTATGATTTAGAAGAAATACTATGACTCCATACAAATACGATGCCTTGGCACAAATACTATGAATTGGCACAAGTACTATGATTTAGTACAAATACTATGATTGGGCAGAAATACTATGTTGCAGTACAAATACTATGATTTGGTAGAAATACTATGCCTTAGTAGTAATACTATAACATAACAGATATACTGTGATTTTGCAGACATAGTATGTTTTTGCACAAATATTATGATTTCGCTCAAATACTATGAAATTGCAGTAATACTATGATTTTGAAGGAATACTGTGATTTGGTAGAAATACTATGCCTTAGTAGTAATACTATAACATAACAGATATACTATGATTTTGCAGACATTCTATGTTTTTGCACAAATACTACGATTGGGCAGAAATACTATGATTTAGCAGAAATACTTTGTTTTAACATAAATACTATCTTTTGGCGTAAATTTCTGCTAAAAGGTACTATTTCTGCTTTTTAGCAGAAATACTGTAATTTTGCATAAATACCATGATTTGGTATAAATACTATGATTTGGCAGATATACTGTAATCAGTACATACACTATAATATGACAGAAATTCCTCCACTTAGTAGTAATACTATAACATAACATAAATGTTATGATTTGGCACAAAAACCATGATTTGGCAAAAATACTATGATTTAGCAGAAATACCATGTATAGCAGAAGTACTAAGATGTAGTAGAAGTACTTTGATTTAACAGAAATACTATTATGGAGGAGTAATACTTTAACATGGGAGAAATATTGATACAGACACACAAACATACACATACACAGAGCCTAAAGGGAACAGTGGCTGTTAAGAGTCTGGGCTTGGTATATCTAGGTCAGTTAAATTAGCTGCACCTGCTGTAATCAGCACTTACACACACAGACACAGAGAGAGGTAAAAGTTTTCTGCAGTGTATTTCTCACATTCAGGATTCCCCTTGAACAAATGGCCATAATTTCCTAACCGTAGGGGCTAGAACGCTCATTCTGACACCGTTTTGTTCAGAAGAGATGTAGGAATCTGCAGGTCTTCATAATTCAGAGATAAAATATAAATTATTGAAGATATATGACTTGTAATACACTGTAACTGAGTAGAGGCAAAGCAAAACTGCCTTGACTTGCCCTCAAACAACGTTTTGTAACTCTAAATCTATATGGAGCATCAAAATCATTCTTGCACCGTAAGAAACAGCCGGCTTTGGTGAACAGTCATGGGAATTTTCAGGTCTCTGGAAATCCATCAAAAGATATGACGAGAGAAAAAGTGCCTCATTTCCAGAGTTTGAAATCTGAAGAGATCGGAGCAAGGCACGAATTTCCTACCCTCAAACAAATGTAATTCATGGCCAAACGGTAATAGGTGAGAAAAAATTCTTGAATTGTGAGCATCAGGGGTGTCTGAAGATATATTGGCACAAGCGTCATGTCTCAACTTTGTTTCGTTAAGGAGATATGACGATTCGAAAATGCCTCTCATTAGAGAATTCCAGTGCTGAGTTTGAACAAACTCTCCATTGACTCTCTATGGAGAGTTTTCAGACTTTGTGTTGGTCTGAGGAGATTTGCCAAAATTCTGTAACGCCCACAACAATGATAGTGACATTTTCTGAAAGCCAGCAAAAATACCTACATTTTGATGTATAATTTGTGGGGGTTGAGTGGAAATTGAGCGAGTTGCAAGAAGTTGTTCAGACATGAAGAGAAAATTCAGAACAGAGCAGCCCTCACTCTGAGTTAATTGCATAGCAACCATAGCAACACATGTATTTTCTGAAAAATCACAATTTTGCAACTGAAAACTTAAAGAGGTATAAAATTAAAACGGTAGAAGATCTGAAAAAGCTGAATCACTCAGGAATAGCCCAATAATCTGAGAACATTTTAAAGTTTGAATGGAGTTTCTAGGTGAAAGTATGAGGACGTAGTTAAGTTTGAAAGACAAGCAAGTTTTAGCAGAATTGTGGAAGTTTCCCATTCATTTCAATAGGACAAATTAAAGGAAAAAAGTGTAATATTTTAATAAGTATAACAGTAATAAACACCAAAAGTCATAGCAGGAATTAGCAGAAAGAGCAGAACAGTTCAGAGTTTGAACGGAGAAAATCGGCTGAAAACTGAGGCAGTAGTTAAGTGCCAAAAAACGTACGGAAGCAACTAGTAAATAGTGGAATAAAGAATAAAGAGAAACAGGAACTCAATAGTGTGGAAGCCCTTTTAGGGCATCCACACAACTAGAAAAATTTGCATTTCCTGCGAAAATGCTGTGTGGATGCCTTAATGCTGAAGCTGTCTGCTGAAAAGCTGAAAAGATGAAAAGTTGCAAAAGTTGTATGGTGGTGAAAAAAAATGTTGCCTTGAGCAGGATTTGAACCTGGCCCTCTTAGTCTTAAGGGGGCTACTCATCTCACTAAGCCAAAGTCACTCTCAATTAAGCAAACTCATTCTCATAAAGAAGAGATGGAGAGACTGACAATTTTGCTGAAATGAGCAGAAGCTGCTGAGAATTGTGCTGGTAAGAGGAGAAAAGGCTGAAAATTTTGCAGAAAAGAGGTGAATCAGCAGAATTTCTGCTGAAAAGAGGTAAAGAAGCAAAACTTGCGCTGAAAAGAGATGAATCAGCAGAATTTCTGCTCAAAAGAGTTTTTCCTGAAAACAGCTGAGATTTGTGCTAATAAGAGGTGAAAAGGCTGAAAATTTTGCAGAAGAGGTGAACAAGCAGAATTTGGGCTGAAAAGAGGTGAAAATTCTGCTGAAAAGAGTTCAATCAGCAGAATTTCTGCTGAAAAGTGTTCTGCAGAACTCTTTTCAGAATTCTGCTGAAAAGATGTTTTTGCTGAAAATAGCTGAAAAAGCTGGGAAACTGAAAATTTTGCTGAAAAGGGGTGAAAAAGCTGAAATTGAGTTAAAAAAGTTTCTCTGCGTAAAACAGGTTTCTGCTTAAAACAGCTAAAAAGTTGAGATTTGTGCTGAAAACAGGTGTTCAAATCCCATGACCAGGATTTGAACCTGGCCCTTTGGTCTCAAGGAAGCTACTCATCTCACTGAACTAAACTTGTTCTGACAAACACAAGGGATGGAGAAACTGACAATTTTGGTAAATGAGCAGAGGCTGCTGAGTTTTGTGCTTAGAAGTTGTGAAAAGCTGAAAAATTTGCAGAAAAGATGTGAATCAGCAGAATTTCTGCTGAAAAGATGGAAAGAAGAAGAACATTGCGCTGAAAAGAGGTAAATCAGCAGAATTTCTGCTGAAAAGACAGAAAGAAGCAATCACAGTAGCTGCTCATGTCACTGAGCCAAAGCAGTTCTTGTCCCACCAAGAGATATGATGAGAAAAAATGTGCAGGGGGGGGGGCCGAAGAAGCTGAATTGTTGTGAAAAGAGGTGAAAAAGCTGAAATTCTTCTGAAAGAGCAGAACAGGCTGAAAATTTTCAGCTACTCATTGAGCCAAACTGGTTCTCACATAACTGAAAAAAGGTGAAAAAGCTGAAAATTCTGATAAAAACATCAGAAGTGGCTGACATTTGTGCTGATAAGAGGTGAAAACGCAAACTTTCTGCTGAAAAGAGGCAGAACAACCTGGTTCTGCTCAATTTCACCAATCAGAGGTACTGCTTCTGTCTGCTTCATCAGGCTGTGTACTTGTATGTATTTCTGCCATGCAGCGTTAACAAGAATCTGAGGTCCATATTAGAAAAGCTGCTAAAATCATAAAACTTTGCAGAATTGTAATAAATTAGCAATATAAATTACAGGTCCGTGATAGTGTATAAATTTGAAGTGAAAAAATATTGACCAAGGTGGATTTGAACCCACGACCTTTGGGCTGCAGACCCGTGTCATTACCAATTGCGCCACCTGGAAAGGGGGCGGGGACCCGAAAACCAGATTGATAACCAGTCAGAAATAGATCGCGGTGAGAGGTGAAAAACGCCGTTTTTTGGAGTTACAAAACGTCTTGTAACTCAAAAACTAGGTGGACTAGAAGCATAATTCTTGTACTGGGTGAATCAGCGTACTTTGGTGTACTTTGACTGCGATTTTCATTGCTCTTTCTACCTCCATCGCGGAGATATGACGAGAGAAGAAAAGGCTTCATTTTCGGAGTTTGAAAACTGAGAGGAGGACAGATTTCCACCCTCAAACAAACGTAATTTATGGCTCAACAGTAAGATGACAGTAAAAACTGCTCACACCATGACTGTCAGCAGTGTCTGAAGATAAATTGGCAGCATGCAGATGAATCTTACAAAGAAGCTCAGAGGGAGAGAATGCGCTTGTATTTCCACCCCAAGCTGGTAGGGGATGCTCTTTATTAAACACTTGCTTGTGCTACAATGTGCTTCAAGGGTCATTAACAGCATAACAGAACTCACTTATGGTACTGCATTCTTCCTATAAAACAATAACTGTCAGTGACTTTGTACCGTAGTATAAACACAACATTCAAGACAACAGTTAAAAGTAACGTAACCATAAACAATGAAACAAGAACATCTAAACAGCAGCACATGTCCCAAGGCATGATGGGAGAGAACTAGCTGTTCCCCCAACACGCCACATTATTTATGATTTATGATTTGGCAGAAACACTGGGAATTGGTATAAATAGTATGATTTACATGAAATACTTTGACTTAGCAGAAATTCTATAATCTAGCAAAAAGCACTTCAGCATAGCAGAAATTCTATGATTGAGCAGAATTACTAGGATTTAGCACAAACACTATGATTTGGCTCAAAAACCTTTATTTTGCAGTTATATTGTGATTTGGCAGAAATGCTGTGCTTTTGGAACAAGTACCAAGATTTGGCAGAAATACTATGAGCAGTAATAATATAACATAGCAGAAATACTGTTATTTTGTGGAAATAGTATGCTTTGGCACAAATACCATGATTTGGCAAAAACACTGATTTAACAGAAATACTATGATTGAGCAGAAGTACTAAGATGTAGTAGAAGTACTTTGATTTAGCAGAAATACTATTATGGAGTAGTAATGGTTTAACATGGGAGAAATATTGATACAGACACACAAACATACACATACACAGAGCCTAAAAGGAACAGAGGCTGTGAAGAGTCTGGACTTGGTATATCTAGGTCAGTTAAATTGGCTGCACCTGCTGTAATCAGCCCTTACACACACAGACACAGAGAGAGGTATAAGTTTTCTGCAGTGTATTTCTCACATTCAGGATTCCCCTCAAACAAATGGCCATAATTTCCTAACCATAGGGGCTAGAAAGCTCATTCTGACATCGTTTTGTTCAGAAGAGATGGGGAATCTGCAGGTCTTCATAATTCAGAGATAAAATATAGATTATTGAAGATATATGACTTGTAACACACTGTAACTGAGTAGAGGCGAAGCAAAACTGCCTTGACTTGGCCTCAAACAACGTTTTGTAACTCTAAATCTATATGGAGCATCAAAATCATTCTTTCACTGTAAGAAACAGCAGGCTTTGGTGAACAGTCATGGGAATTTTCAGGACTCTGTTGCAATCCATCAAAAAGATATGACGAGAGAAAAAAGTGTCTCATTTCCAGAGTTTGAAATCTGAAGAGATCTGAGCGAGGGACAAATTTCCTACTCTCAAACATATGCAATTCATGGCCAAACGGTAATAGGTGAGAAAAAAATTCTTGAATTGTGAGCATCAGGACTGTCTGAAGATATATTGGCACAAGCCTCATGTCTCAACTCTGTTTTGTTAAGGAGATATGACGATTTGAAAATGCCTCTCATTAGAGAAATCCAGCGGTGATTTTGAACAAACTCTCCATTGACTTTGTATGGAGACTTTTCCGACCTTGTGTTGGTCTGAGGAGATTTGCCAAAATTCTATAAATCCCACAACAATGATAGTGACATTTTCGGAAAGCCAGCAAAAATACCTACGTTTTGATGTATAATGTGTGGGAGTTGAGTGGAAATTGAGCGAGTAGCAAGAAGTTGTTCGGACATGAAGAGAAAATTCAGAACAGAGCAGCCCTCACTCTGAGTTAATTGCATAGCAACCATAGCAACACATGTATTTTCTGAAAAATCACAATTTTGCAACTGAAAACTTAAAGAGGTATAAAATTAAAACGGTAGAAGATCTGAAAAAGCTGAATCACTCAAGAATAGCCCAATAATCTGAGAACATTTTAAAGTTTGAATGGAGTTTCTAGGTGAAAGTATGAGGACGTAGTTAAGTTTCAAAAACAAGCAAGTTTTAGCAGAATTGTGGAAGTTTCCCATTCATTTCAATAGGACAAATTAAAGGAAAAAGTGTAATATTTTAATAAGTATAACAGTAATAAACACCAAAAGTCATAGCAGGAATTAGCAGAAAGAGCAGAACAGTTTAGAGTTTGAACGGAGAAAATCGGCTGAAAACTGAGGCAGTAGTTAAGTGCCAAAAAACGTACGGAAGCAACTAGTAAATAGTGGAATAAAGAATAAAGAGAAACAGGAACTCAATAGTGTGGAAGCCCTTTTAGGGCATCCACACAATAATAAAGAAGAAAGAGAAACAGGATCTCAATAGTGTGGAAGCCCTTTAGGCATCCACACAACTAGAAAAATTTGCATTTCCTCTTGCGAAAATGCTGTGTGGATGCCTTAACGCTGAAGCTGTCTGCTGCAAAATTGTATGGCAGTAAAGAAACTGAAAAATTATGCTGAAAACAAGTGAAAAAACAGAAACTTTTGCTGAAAAGAGGTGAAAAGGCGAAGATTCTGCTTCAAAGGGGTACAGAAGTTCAAATTTGTACTGAAAAGAGGAGAGGCGAAAAGGTTTCCTCTGAAATGAGCAGAAGATACTGAGATTTGTATTGATAAGAGGTGAAAGGCTGAAAATTCTGCTTAAAATAGGTGAATCAGCAGAATTTCTACTGAAAAGAGGTAAAGAAGTAGAACGTTGCACTGAAAACAGGTGAATCAGCAGAATGTCTGCTAAAAAGAGATTTCTGTTGAAAACACCTGAAAAATCTGGGATTTGTGCTGAAAAGGGGTGAAAAAACTCACAATTCTGCTGAAACAGGGGTGAAGAAGAGATGTTGGGCTCTTGAGAAGAGTTAAATAAGTTGAACTGATATGTTTGGGTACAAATACAATGATTTGGCAATAATACTGCGTTTTAGCACAACTCCTGAGATTTGATTGAAATACTATGATTTAGAAGAAATATTATGACTTTGTACAAATACAATATTTTGGCACAAATACTATGATTTGGTTCGAATGCTATGATTTGAAACAAATAATATGATCTGGCAGAAATACTATTATTTAGTAGAAATACTATGATTTACCAGAAGTACTATGTTTCTGCAAAATACTATGATTTTGCAGAAATACTATGCCTTAGTAGTAATACTATAACATCACAGATATATGATGATTTTGCAGACATTCTGGTTTTACACAAATACTATAATGTGGCAGTATACTATGTTTCAGCACAAATACTATGATTTGGCACATATACTATATTCAGCAGATATACTATAACAAAACAGAAAGTCTACGACTTAGTAGTAATACTATAACATAATAGATAGACTCTCTGCAAAATCATAGTATATGTTTTTGCACAACTAGCACAATATGGCAGAAATACTATGATTTGGCACAAGTACTATGATTTAGTACAAATACTCATATTGGCAGAAATACTATGTTTCAGTACAAATATTACAATTTGGCAATAATACTGGGTTTTAGCACAACTACTGAGATTTGGGTGAAATACTATGATTTAGAAGAAAACTATGACTTCATTACAAATACAATGTTTTGGTTCAAATAATATGATTTGCAAAAATACTATGATTTGACACAAGTACCATGATTTAGTACAAATACTACGATTTCGCTCAAATACTATGAAATTGCAGTAATACTATGATTTTGAAGGAATACTATGATTTGGTAGAAATACTATGCCTTAGTAGTAATACTATAACATAGCAGATACACTGTGATTTTGCAGACATAGTATGTTTTGCACAAATACTATGAAACTGCAGTAATACTATGATTTTGAAGGAATACTATGATTTGGTAGAAATACTATGCCTTAGTAGTAATACTACAACATAACAGATATACTGTGATTTTGCAGACATTCTATGTTTTTGCACAAATACTACAATTTGGCAGAAATACTATGTTTTAGCACAAATACTATGATTTGGCACATATACTGTATTCAGCAGATATAATTTAACAAAATAGAGAGTCTACGACTTAGTAGTAATACTATAACATAATAGATATACTATGATTTTGCAGACAGTCTATGTTTTTGCACAACTAGCACAATGTGGCAGAAATACTATGAATTGGCACAAGTACTATGATTTAGTAGAAATACTCTTATTGGCAGAAATACTATGTTTCAGTACAAATACTATGATTTGGCAATAATACTGCGTTTAAGCACAACTACTGAGATTTGAGTGAAATACTATGACTTCGTTACAAATACTACTATGTTTTGGTTCGAATACTATGATTTGCAAAAATACTATTATTTGGCACAAGTACCATGATTTCGCACAAATACTACTAATTGGCAGAAATACTGTGACTTAGTACTAATACTTTAACATAACAGATATACTGTGATTTAGCAGACATAGTATGTTTTTGCACAGATACTACGATTTCACTCAAATACTATGAAATTGCAGTAATACTATGATTTTGAAGGAATACTTTGATTTGGTAGAAATACTATGCCTTAGTAGTAATACTATAACATAACAGATATACTGTGATTTTGCAGACATAGTATGTTTTTGCACAAACACTACAATTTGGCAAGAAATACTATGTTTGGGCACAAATACTATGATTTGCTATAAATACTATGATTTGGCACATATACTATAATCAGCAGATATACTATAACATAACAGAAATTCTACGACTTAGTAGTAATACTATAACATAACAGAAATTTTAATTGGGCAGAAATAACATGATTTGGCACAAATACCATGATTTGGCAAAAAATACCATGATTTGGCGCAAATACAATGACATGGCAAATAATACTATGATTTGGCACAAATACTATGATTTGGCACAAATACTATGATTTAGCAGAAATAGTATGTTTTAACATAAATAATATCTTTTGACAGAAATTTCTGCTAAAGGTACTATTTCTGCTTTTTAGCAGAAATACTGTAATTTTGCATAAATACTATGATTTGGGATAAATACTATGATTTCCCAGAATTACTATGATTGAGCAGAAGTACTAAGATGTAGTAGAAGTACTTTGATTTAGGAGAAATACTATTATGGAGGAGTAATACTTTAACATGGGAGAAATACTGATACACACACACACACACAGAGCGCAAAGGGAACAGTGGCTGTTAAGAGTCTGGGCTTGGTATATCTAGGTCAGCTAAATTAGCTGCACCTGCTCTAATCAGCACTTACACACACAGACACAGAGAGAGCTCTGAGTTTTCTTTAGTGTATTTCTCACATTCAGGATTCCCTCGAACAAATGGCCATAATTTCCTAACCGTAGGGGCTAGAACGCTCATTCTGACACCGTTTTGTTCAGAAGAGATGGGGAAATCTCCAGGTCTTCATAATTCAGAGATAAAATATAAATTATTAAAGCTATATGACTTGTAATACACTGTAACTGAGTAGAGGCGAAGCAAAACTGCCCTGACTTGACCTCAAACAACGTTTTGTAACTCTAAATCTATATGGAGCATCAAAATCATTCTTTCACCGTAAGAAACAGCAGGCTTTGGTGAACAGTCATGGAAATTTTCAGGTCTCTGTTGAAATCAATCAAAAAGATATGACGAGAGAAAAAGTGCCTCATTTCCAGAGTTTGAAATCTGAAGAAATCTGAGCGAGGGAAAATTTCCTACCCTCAAACAAGTGTAATTCATGGCCAAACGGTAATAGGTGAGAAAAAATTCTTGAATTGTGAGCATCAGCGATGTCTGAAGATATATTGGCACAAGCGTCATGTCTCAACTTTGTTTCGTTAAGGAGATATGACGATTTGAAAAATGCCTCTCATTAGAGAATTCCAGCGCTGATTTTGAAGAAACTCTCCATTGAGTTTCTATGGAGAGTTTTGAGACTTTATGTTACTCTGAGGAGATTTGCAAAAATCTATAAGTCCCACAACAATGATAGTGACATTTTCTGAAAGCCAGCAAAATACCTACGTTTTGATGTATAATTTGTGTAAGTTGAGTGGAAATTGAGCGAGTAGCAAGAAGTTGTTCAGACATGAAGAGAAAATTCAGAATAGACGAGTGTACACTCTGAGTTAATTGCATAGCAACCATAACAACGCATGTATTTTCTGAAAAATCACAATTTTGCAACTGAAAACTTAAAGAGGTATAAGATTAAAACGGTAGAAGATCTGAAAAAGCTGAATCAGACAGGAATAGCCCAATAGTCTGAGAACATTTTAAAGTTTGAATGGAGTTTCTAGGTGAAAGTATGACAAAGTAGTTAAGTTTCAAAAACAAGCAAGTTTTAGCAGAATTGTGGAAGTTTTCCATTCATTTCAATGGGACAAATTAAAGGAAAAAGTGTAATATTTTAAAAAGTATAACAGTAATAAACACCAAAAGTCATAGCAGTCGTTAGCAGAAAGAGCAGAACAGTTTAGAGTTTGAACGGAGAAAATCGGCTGAAAACTGAAGCAGTAGTTAATCGGTGAAATACGGAGCAACTAGAAGAATAAAGTAGAAAGATAAAGAATAAAGAGAAACAGGAACTCAATAGTGTGGAAGCCCTTTGAGGGCATCCACACAATAATAAAGAAGAAAGAGAAACAGGATCTCAATAGTGTGGAAGCCTTTTAGGGCATCCACACAATTTGCATTTCTCTGAAAATGCTGTGTGGATGCCTTAACGCTGAAGCTGTCTGCTGAAAAGCTGAAAAAGATGAAAAGTTGCAAAAGTTGTATGGTGGTGAAGAAACTGAAAATTCCGCTGAAAACAAGTGAAGAAGGAGAGATTTTTGCTTAAAAGTGGTGAAAAGCAAAAATTCTACTGCAAAGGGGTAAAGACGGCGAAATTTTGCTAAAAAGTGGTGAAAGAAACCCGTCCTATGTTGCCATGAGCAGGATTCGAACCCGGCCCTCCTAGTCTCAAGGTAGCTGCTCATCTCACTGAACCAAACTCACTCTTGCAAAGAAGAGGTGGAGAGACTCATAATTCTGCTGAAATGAGCAGAAGCTGCTGAGAATTGTGCTGATAAGAGGAGAAAAGGCTGAAAATTTTGCAGAAAAGAGGTGAATCAGCAGAATTTCTGCAGAAAAGAGGTAAAGAAGCAGAAAGTTGCACTGAAAAGAGATGAATCAGCAGAATTTCTGCTCAAAAGTGTTTTTTCTGAAAACAGCTGAGATTTGTGCTAATAAGAGGTGAAAAGGCTGAAAATTTTGCAGAAGAGGTGAATAAGCAGAATTTTCAGCAGAATTCTGCCGAAAAGATGTTTTTGCTGAAAATACCTGAAAAAGCAGGGACTTGTGCTGAAAAGTGGTGAAAAAAAATACTGCCGTGAGCAGGATTTGAAACTGGCCCTCCTGGTCTCAAGGAAGCCACTCATCTCACTGAGCCAAACTCACTCTTGCAAAGAAGAGGTGGAGAGACTCATAATTCTGCTGAAATGAGCAGAAGCTGCTCAAACTTCTGCAGAAAAGAGGTGAATCAGCAGAATTTCTGCTGAAAAGAGGTAAAACAACCTGTTTCTGCTCAAATTCACCAATCAGAGGTACTGCCTCTGTCTGCTTCATCAGGTGGGTACTTGTATGTATTTCTGCCATGGAGCATTAACAAGAATCTGAGGTCCATATTAGAAAAGCTGCTAAAATCATAAAACGTGCGCTGAAAAGAGATGAATCAGCAGAGTTTCTGCTGAAAAGAGTTGGGTTTTTTTTTCTGAATACAGCCAAAAAGGCTGGAATTTGTGCTGAAAAGGGGTGAAAAAAAATGAAAATTTTGCTGAAAAGGGGTGAAGAAGCTAAAGTATACAAAATCAAAGTATTTGTGCCAAAACATAGTGTTTCTGCCATATGGTGGTACTACTACATTACAACATGAATACAGATTAAAGATGAAAGAAACTGGCAACAAATTCCTCCACTACAAACCAGTCTGATACCACTTCTTTGCAGTGTTCACATTTACTAAGGCACTATCCAAAAGGCGCCACAAGAGGGCACTCCAACACAACAGATGACCTATGTACACTGATGCACTTAGTAACAGTCAGCCTCCTTGAATTGGCAGAAATACTGTGATTTAGTAGTAATACTATAACATAACAGATATACTGTGATGTTGCAGACAGACATAGTATGTTTTGCACTACTCATTTGTAGTGAAAGAAATTAGCAATATAAATTAGAGGTCTGTGATAGTGTATAAATTTGTAGGGAAAAAAATGTTGACCAAGGTGGGATTGAACATACGACCTTTGAACTGCAGAGACGTGTCATTACTTACTCTGCTGAAATTAGCAGAAGCTGCTGAGAATTGTGCTGATAAGAGGTGAAAAGGTTGAAAATTTTGCAGAAAAAGGTGAATCAGCAGAATTTCTGCAGAAAAGAGGCAAAGGAGCAGAAACTTGCGCTGAAAAGAGATGAATCAGCAGAGTTTCTCCTTAAAAGAGTTTTTTTTTCTGAAAACAGCCCCAAAAATGGAATTTGTGCTGAAAAGGGGTGAAAAAATGAAAATTTTGCTGAAAAGGGGTGAAGAAGCTAAAGTATACCAAATCAAAGTATTTGTGCCAAAACATAGTGTTTCTGCCATATTGTGGTATTTGTGCCACAAAAGTTACTACATTACAACATGAATACGGATTAAAGATGAAAGAAACTGGCAACAATTCCTCCACTACAAACCAGTCTGATACCACTTCTTTGCAGTGTTCACGTTTACTAAGGCACTACCCAAAAGGCGCCACAAGAGGGCACTCCAACACAAGAGATGAGGTGAATGAGCAGAACTTCTGCAGAAAAGAGGCAGAACAAAGAGAAAACTGAAAACAGCTTTTGCCATGACGGGATTTGAACCTGGCCCTTCTGGTCTCAAGGTAGCTGCTCATCTCACTGAACCAAACTCATTCTCACAAAAGCAAGAGATGGAGCAACTGACAATTTTGCTAAATGAGCAGAAGCTGCTGAGAACTGTGCTGAGAAGAAGTGAAAAGGCTGAAAATTTTGCAGAAAAGAGGTGAATCAGCAGAATTTCTGCAGAAAAGAGGTAAAGAAGCAATAAGTTGCGCTGAAAAGAGATGAATCAGCAGAATTTCTGCTCAAAAGAGTTTTTTTTCTGAAAACAGCTGAGATTTGTGCTGATAAGAGGTGAAAAGGCTGAACATTTTGCAGAAAAGAGGTGAATCAGCAGAATTTCTGCAGAAAAGAGCTAAAGAAGCAATAAGTTGCGCTGAAAAGAGATGAATCAGCAGAGTTTCTGCTCAAAAGAGTTTTGTTTTTCTGAAAACAGCCAAAAAGCTGGAATTTGTGCTGAAAAGGGTGAAAAAAATGAAAATTTTGCCTACAGGGGTGAAGAAGCTAAAGTATACCAAATCAAAGTATTTGTGCCAAAACATAGTGTTTCTGCCATATTGTGGTACTACTACATTACAACATGAATACGGATTAAAGATGAAAGAAACTGGCAACAAATTCCTCCACTACAAACCAGTCTGATACCACTTCTTTGCAGTGTTCACGTTTACTAAGGCACTACCCAAAAGGCGCCACAAGAGGGCACTCCAACACAAGAGATGACCTATGTACACTGATGCACTTAGTAACAGTCAGCCTCCTACTTAGCCATTACGTAATACAGCGATATTACAGTGTACAAATTCACATAAATTTGCAGGGGAAAAAAAACAAAGCAGGAACAAGCCCAAAACAATAAAATAACTGGGCTGCCATAGCTATTGCTAACTAGCGCATACGCTAAAGGTAACTAAAACCAATACCAACCAATGTTTTTGCAGAAACACTGTAATTTCACTCAAATACTATGAAATAGCAGTAATACTATGATTTGGCAGAAATACTATGTCTTTGCAGAAACACTGTAATTTCACTCAAATAATATGAAATAGCAGTAATACTATGATTTGGCAGAAATACTATGTTTCAGTACAAATACTATGACAAAGCAGAAATACTATGACTTAGAAGTAATACTATAACAAAAGGGATTCCTCAAAATACTATGAAATTGCAGTAATTCTATGATTTGGCAGAAATACTGTACTTCAGTACAAATACAATGCTTTGGTACAAATACTATATTTTGATTTCAATACTATGATTTGGCACGAGTAGTATGATTTAGTACAAAATACTACGAATTGGCAGAAATACTGTGACTTAGTAGTAATACTATAACATAACAGATATACTATGATTTTGCAGACAGTCTATGTTTTTGCACAACTAGCACAATATGGCAGAAATACTATGATTTGGCACAAGTACTATGATTTAGTACAAATACTCTTATTGGCACAAATACTATGTTTCAGTACAAATACTACGATTTGGCAATAATACTGGGTTTTAGCACAACTACTGAGATTTGGGTGAAATACCATGATTTAGAAGAAATACTATGACTTCGTGACAAATACAATGTTTTGGTTCAAATAATATGATTTGCAAAAATACTATGATTTGGCACAAGGACCATGATTTAGTACAAATACTACAGTTTCGCTCAAATACTATGAAATTGCAGTGATACTATGATTTTGAAGGAATACTATGATTTGGTAGAAATACTATGCCTTAGTAGTAATACTATAACATAGCAGATATAATGTGATTTTGCAGACATAGTATGTTTTTGCACAAATACTACGATTTCGCTCAAATACTATGGAATTGCAGTAATACTATGATTTGGAATACTATGATTTGATAGGAATACTATGCCTTAGTAGTAATACTATAACATAACAGATATACTATGATTTTGCAGAAATTTATGTTTTGCACAAATACTACAATTTGGCAGAAATACTATGTTTGGGCAGTAATACTATGATTTGCTATAAATACTATGATTTGGCACATATACTATAATCAGCAGATATACTATAACATAACAGAAATTCTACGACTTAGTAGTAACACTATAATATAACAGAAATTTTAACTGGACAAAAATAACATGATTTGCACCAAAACCATGATTTGGCAAAAAAATACCATGATTTGGCACAAATACGATGATATTGCAGAAATACTATGATTGGGTACAAATACTATGATTTGGCACAAGTACTATGAATAAGTACAAATACTATGATTTGGCAGAAATACTATGACTTAGCAGAAATACTATGTTTTAACATAAATAATATCTTTTGACAGAAATTTCTGCTAAAGGTACTATTTCTGCTTTTAGCAGAAATACTGTAATTTTGCATAAACACTATGATTTGGGATAAATACTATGATTTGGCAGATATACTATATTCAGCAAATATACTATAACATAACAGACATTCCTCCACTTAGTAGTAATCTCATAACATAAAATAAATATTATGGTTCTGCCCCAAAACCATGATTTGGCACAAATACCATGATTTGTCAAAAATACTACGATTTAGCAGAAATACTATGATTGAGCAGAAGTACTAACATGTAGTAGAAGTACTTTGATTTAGCACAAATACTATTATGGAGGAGTAATACTTTAACATGGGAGAAATATTGATACTCACACACACATACACAGAGAGCAAAGTGTACAGTGGCTGTTAAGAGTCTGTGCTTGGTATATCTAGGTCAGCTAAATTGGCTGCACCTGCTGTAATCAGCACTTACACACACAGACACAGAGAGAGGTATAAGTTTTCTGCAGTGTATTTCTCACATTCAGGATTCCCCTCGAACAAATGGCCATAATTTCTAACCGTAGGAGCTAGAACGGTCATTCTGACACCGTTTTGTTCAGAAGAGATGGGGAATCTGCAGGTCTTCATAATTCAGAGATAAAATATAAATTATTGAAGATATATGACTTGTAACACACTGTAACTGAGTAGAGGCAAAGCAAAACTGCCTTGACTTGCCCTCAAACAACGTTTTGTAACTCTAAATCTATATGGAGCATCAAAATCATTCTTTCACCGTAAGAAACAGCAGGCTTTGGTGAACAGTCATGGAAATTTTCAGGTCTCTGTTGAAATCCATCAAAAAGATATGACGAGAAAAAAAGTGCCTCATTTCCAGAGTTTGAAATCTGAAGAGATCTGAGCAAGGCACGAATTTCCTACCTTCAAACAAGTGTAACTCATCTCAAAACGGTAATAGGTGGGAAAAAAATTCTTGAATTGTGAGCATCAGGGATGTCTGAAGATATATGGGCACAAGCCTCATGTCTCAACTTTGTTTCGTTAAGGAGATATGACGATTTGAAAATGCCTCTCATTAGAGAATTCCAGCGCTGATTTTGAAGAAACTCTCCATTGAGTTTCTATGGAGAGTTTTGAGACTTTATGTTACTCTGAGGAGATTTGCAAAAAATCTATAAGTCCCACAACAATGATGGTGATATTTTCTGAAAGCCAGCAAAAATACCTACGTTTTGATGTATAATTTGTGGGGGTTGAGTGGAAATTGAGCGAGTAGCAAGAAGTCGTTCAGACATGAAGAGAAAATTCAGAAAGGACGAGTGCACACTCTGAGTTAATTGCATAGCAACCATAACAACGCATGTATTTTCTGAAAAATCCCAATTTTGCAACTGAAAACTTAAAGAGGTATAAAATTAAAACGGTAGAAGATCTGAAAAAGCTGAATCACACAGCAATAGCCCAATAGTCTGAGAACATTTTAAAGTTTGAATGGAGTTTCTAGGTGAAAGTATGACAAAGTAGTTAAGTTTCAAAAACAAGCAAGTTTTAGCAGAATTTCTGAAGATTTCCATTCATTTCAATGGGACAAATTAAAGGAAAAAGTGTAATATTTTAAAAAGTATAACAGTAGTAAACACCAAAAGTCAAAGCAAACATTAGCAGAAAGAGCAGAACAGTATAGAGTTTGAACGGAGAAAATCGGCTGAAAACTGAGGCAGTAGTTAAACGGCAAAAACGCACGGAAGCAACTTGAAGAATAATAATAAAGAAGAAAGAGAAACAGGATCTCAATAGTGTGGAAGCCCTTTTAGGGCATCCACACAACTAGAAAAATTTGCATTTCCTGCAAGAAAATGCAGTGTGGATGCTGTAATGCTGAAGCTGTCTGCTGAAACTAGCAGAAAAAGCTGAAAAGTTGCAGAATTTGTAAAAACTTTGCAAAAGCAAAGGAACTTTGCTAAAATGTAGTAACTTAGCAGAACTGCAATATCTTAGAGGAAACATAATACTTGGCAGAAATACAATAGCATAGCAGAACTTAGCAGAAATATTGTAACTTAGCAGAAACACGATAACTTCTCAAAAATACAAGAATTTAGGAGAAATAGTATAAGATAACAGAAAGAATATATTTAGCCAAACATTCTTAAACATTACAGAAATACTATGATTTAGAAAAACAGTACAACATAGCAGAAATGCTGCGATTTACCAGAGACACTGTAATTTACTATTAATATTGAAATTTTTTAAAAATACTATGTTTTAGCACAAATACTGTAATTTGACAGAAATACTATCATTTGGCAGAAATACTATGTTTCAGCAGAAATACTCTGGTTTAGCACAAATATTATAACATAGCAGTAATACAATTATATAGCAGAAATGCTATATTTAGAAAGAAAAATATAATATAGTAGAAATACTATGATTTAGCAGAAATACTATGATTGAGCAGAAGTACTAAGATGTAGTAAAAGTACTTTGATTTAACAGAAATACAATTATGGAGGAGTAATACTTTAAAATGGGAGAAATATTGATACACACACACACACATACACAGAGCCTAAAGGGAACAGTATTTGTGCCATGGAGTGTTAACAAGAATCTGAGGTCCATATTAGAAAAGCTGCTAAAATCATAAAAGTTTTCAGAATTGTAATAAATGATGAATATGAATTAGTGGTCTGTGATAGTGTATTAATTTGTAGGGAAAAAAAACATGTTGCCCAAGGTGTAATTGAACCCACGACCTTTGGGTTGCAGACCTGTGTCATTACCAACTGCGCCACTGGGAAAGAGAGCAAGCGCCTGGAAAACAGGGTGATGAGCAGTCAGAATTAGATTGCGGTGAGAGGCGAAAAACGCTGTTTTTTGGAGTTACAAAACGTCGTGTAACTCAAAAACTAGGTGGACTAGAAGCATAATTCTTGAACTGGGTGAATCAGCGTACTTTGGTGTACTTTGACTGTGATTTGCATTGCTCTTTGTACATCTGTCGCTGAGATATGACGAGAGAAGAAAGGGCAGACCTCAGATATGATTGGCTGGCTGGGAAGCCGTGCAGGCCCTGATATGTAAATTTTATATGTATCAGTCCTCACAGAGGATTAGCTGCCTGGGGACCTGGCAGAAATATATACAAATAGTATGATTAAGCATAAATACTACATTTAGTAGAAATACTATGTTTTAGCACAAATACTATAAAATGGCAGAAATACTATAATTAAGCAGAAATACTATATTTGGCAGAAACACTATATTTAGTACAAATCTTATGAAATAGCAGAAATAATATGATTTAGCAGAAATGCTGTATTTGGCACAAATCTCATAAAATAGCAGAAATAGTATGATTTAGCAGAAATCCTGTATTTAGCACAAATACTGAAAAGCAGCAGAAATGCTATGACTTAGCACAACAGTAATAACTTATAGAAAAATTGGAAAAGCAAAATGGACAGCTGGAAAAATCCTGAACATGCTAAGGGTCCCTCAAATCTAATTGTTAATTGAAAAAAAAAAAATCAGCAAAAAAAGTATAACAGTCACACAATCACAAATATGGGCACATATGGAAACACACATGCACAGAGAGACACACACAGGACCAAATTCAGTCAACCAGTCTAAATATATTGAATTTAAGTGATATAATAAGATGCTCCCATCAAAAGGCTCTCTCGCTCTCGCTCTCTCTCTCACACACACACACACACACACACACACACACACACACACACAGAGCCTAAAGGGAACAGTATTTGTGCCATGGAGTGTTAACAAGAATCTGAGGTCCATATTACAAAAGCTGCTAAAATCATAAAAGGTTGCAGAATTGTAATAAATGATGAATATGAATTAGTGGTCTGTGATAGTGTATTAATTTGTAGAAAAAAAAAAAAAGGTTGCCCAAGGTGTAATTGAACCCACGACCTTTGGGTTGCAGACCTGTGTCATTACCAACTGCGCCACTGGGAAAGAGAGTGAGTGCCTGGAAAACAGGGTGATGAGCAGTCAGAATCAGATTGCGGTGAGAGGCGAAAAACGCCGCTTTTGCAGTTACAAAACGTCGTGTAACTCAAAAACTAGGTGGACTAGAAGTATAATTCTTGTACTGGGTGAATCAGCGTATTTTCGTGTACTTTGACTGTGATTTGCATTGCTCTTTGTACATCTGTCGCTGAGATATGACGAGAGAAGAAAGGGCAGACCCCAGATATGATTGGCTGGCTGGGAAGCCGTGCAGGCCCCTGATATGTATTTGTATGTATCAGTCCTCACAGAGGATTAGCTGCCTGGGGACCTGGCAGAAATATATAGAAATAGTATGATTAAGCATAAATACTACATTTTTTAGAAAAACTATATTAAGCACAAATACTATAAAAGCAGAAATACTATATTAAGCAATATAAATATCCTCTAAAAATCCTATAAAAAGCAGTAAAACTGTACTATGATTTGGTAGAAAACCCTAATTAATCAAAAATACTAAATTTGGCAGAAATAGCAGAAACACTATATTTAGCACAAATCTTATGAAATAGCAGAAAGAGTATGATTTAGCAGAAATGCTGTATTTAGCACAAATCTCATAAAATAGCAGACATAGTATGATTTTGCAGAAATGCTGTATTTAGCACAAATACTGAAAAGCAGCAGAAATGCTATGACTCAACACAATAGTAATAACTTAAAAAGAAAAGCAAAATGGACAGCTGAAAGAATCCTGAACATGCTAAGGGTCCCTCAAATGTAATTGTTAAATGAAAAAATCAGCAAAAAAAAGTATAACAGTGACACAATCACAAATATGGACACATATGGAAACACACATGCACAGAGAGACACACACAGGATCAAATTCAGTCAACCAGTCTAAATATATTGAATTTAAATCATATAATAAGATGCTCCCATAAAACTCTCTCGCCGCCTCTCCTTCTCTCTCTCTCACACACACACACACACACACACACACACACACAGGGAGAGACAAGCAAGTTTCTAGGTCAGTCAAGCAGCCTGGGAGCTGCTAAATTTGAATCCACCAATCAGAGAGGCTGTACTTTTTTCCCGCCAAAACAGGTGCAGCCGTTTTACACACTCAGCACAGAGAGAGACAGGATTTCTGCAGTGTATTTCTCATAGTGAGGATTCCTCTCAAACAAATGGCCATAATTTCCTAACCGTAGGGGCTAGAACGGTCATTCTTACACCGTTTTGTTCAGAAGAGATGGGGAATCTTCAAGTGTTAACAATTTATCATTAAAATATGAATTATTAAAGATATTTGACTTGTAATGCACCATAACTGAGTAGAGGCGAAGCAAAACTGCCTTGACCTGCCCTCAAACAACGCTTTCTAACTCTAAATCTATTTGAGTATCGATATAATTCTTTCACCGTAAGAGACAGCAGGCTTTGGTGAACAGTCATGGAAATTTTCAGGTCTTTGTGGAAATCTATCAAAAAGATATGACGAGAGAAAAAGTGGTTCATTTCAGAGTTTGAAAGCTGAAGAAATCTGAGAGAGGGACAAATTTCCTACCCACAAACAGACGTAATTCATGGCCAAATGGTAATAGGTGAGAAAAAAAAATCGTACACTGTGAGCGTCAGCAGTGTCTGAAGATATATTGGCACAAGCCTCATGTCTTAATGTCGCTTTGTTAGGGAGATATGACGATTCGAATATGCCTCTCATTACAGAAATCAAGCGGTGATTTTGAACAAACTCTCCATTGACTTTCTATGGAGAGTTTTCAGACTTTGTGTTGGTCTGAGGAGATTTGCCAAAATTCTATAAATCCCACAACAATGATAGTGACATTTTCTGAAAGCCAGCAAAAATACCTACGTTTTGATGTATAATTTGTGGAAGTTGAGTGAAAATTGAGCAATTAGCAAGAAGTTGTTCGGACATGAAGAGAAGATTGAAAAAGGAAGAGTGGCTCACTTAGAACCAACTGCATAGCAACCATAACAACGCATGTATTTTCTGAAAAATCAGAAAATGAATCTCAGAACTTAAAGAGGGATAAGATGAAAATGGTAACAGATATGAAAAAGCTGAATCAGACAGGAATAGCCCAATAATTTGTGAACATTTTAAAGTTTAAATGGTTGTTCTAGGTGAAAGTATGAGGAAGTAGTTAAGTTTCAAAAACAAGCAAGTTTTAGCAGAATTTTGGAAGTTTTCCATTCATTTCAATGGGACAAAAAATTGCATAAAAAGCTTAATATTTTAAAAAGTATAACAGCAAAAAATACCAAAAGTCATAGCACACTTTAGCAGAAATAGCAGAATAGTTTAAAATTTGAACGGTGAAAATAGCACAAAAATTGTTGAAGTAGTTAAACAGCAAAAAACGTACGGAAGCAACTTGAAGAATAATAATAATAATAAAGAACTAGAAAAATTTGCATTTCCTGCGAAAATGCTGTGTGGATGCCTTATTGCTGAAGCTGTCTGCTCAAAAACTGAAAAAGATGAAAAGTTGCAAAAGTTGTATGGTGGTGAAAAAAAAAAAATTGCCCTGAGCTGGATTCGAACCTGGGCCTCCTGCTCTCAAGGCAGCTACTCATCTCACTGAGCTAAACTCATTCTGACCAAGAAGAGGTGGAGAGACGGCCAACTCTGCTGAAATGAGCAGAAGCTGCTGAGAATTGTGATGATAAGAGGAGAAAAGGCTGAAAATTTTGCAGAAAAGAGGTGAATCAGCAGAATTTCTGCTGAAAAGAGGCAAAGAAGCAGAAAGTTGCGCTGAAAAGAGATGAATCAGCAGAATTTCTGCTCAAAACAGTTTTTCCTGAAAACAGCTGAGACTTGTGCTAATAAGAGGTGAAAAGGCTGAAAAATTTTGCAGAAGAGGTGAATAAGCAGAATTTGGGCTGAAAAGAGGTGAAAATTCTCCTGAAAAGAGTTCAATCAGCAGAATTTCTGCTGAAAAGAGTTCTGCAGAAGTCTTTTCAGAGTTCTGCTGAAAAGATGTTTTGCTGAAAACAGCAGAAAAGTTGGGATTTGTGCTGAAAAGTGGTGAGAAAACTGAAAATTTTGCTGAAAAGGGGTGAAAAAGCTGAAATTGAGTTAAAACAGTTTAACTGTTAACTGAAAGAAATGTTGCCATAAGCGGATTTGAACCGGGTCTCCCAGTCTGAGAACGGCTGCTTATCTCACTGAGCTAAAACACGGCTCAACCGGCAAGGAAAACTAGTGAGGCCACTGATAATGTGCAAAATGGGCAAAAAATATTGCAAAAGAAATTCAATATCTCAAAAAGTATAGAAATTATCAGCACCAAAAGTCATAGCAAACATTAGCAGAAAGAGCAGAATTTTTAAAGTTTGAACTGAGAAAATCGGGCTGAAAACTGAAGGAGTAGTTAAGCGGCAAAAACGTCACGGAAGCAACTTGAAGAATAATAATAAAGAACTAGAAAATTTGCATTTCCTCGAAAATGCTGTGTGGATGCCTTAACGCTGAAGCTGTCTGCTGAAAAGCTGAAAAAGTTGAGAACTTGCAAAAAGTTATATGGCGGTGAAGAAAGTGAAAATTCTTCTGAAAACAGGTGAAGAAGCAGAAAATTTTTGCTGAAAAGTGGTGAAAACCCAAAAATTCTACAGAAAGAGATAAAGACGCAGAAATTTTTGCTGAAAAGTGGTGAAAAAAGGTCACCCTGAGCAGGATTCGAACCTGGCCCTCCTGGTCTCAAGGCAGCCACTCATCTCACAGAATTGTGCTGAGAAGAGGTGAAAAGGCTGAAAATTTTGCAGAAAAGAGGTAAATCAGCAGAATTTCTGCAGAAAAGAGGCAGAACAAAAGAGAAAACTGAAAACAGGTTTTGCCATGACCGGGATTTGAACTTGGTCCTTCTGGTCTCAAGGCAGCTGCTCATCTCACTGAACCAAATCCATTCTCACAAAAATAAGAGATGGAGCAACTGACAATTTTGCTAAATGAGCAGAAGCTGCTGAGAACTGTGCTGAGAAGAAGTGAAAAGGCTGAAAATTTTGCAGAAAAGAGGTGAATCAACAGAATTTCTGCAGAAAAGAGGTAAAGAAGCAATAAGATGCGCTTAAAAGAGATGAATCAGCAGAATTTCTGCTCAAAAGAGTTTTTTTTCTGAAAACAGCTGAGATTTGTGCTGATAAGAGGTGAAAAGGCTGAACATTTTGCAGAAAAGAGGTGAATCAGCAGAATTTCTGCAGAAAAGAGGTAAAGAAGCAATAAGTTGCGCTGAAAAGAGATGAATCAGCAGAGTTTCTGCTGAAAAGAGTTGTCTTTTTCTGAATACAGCCAAAAAGCTGGAATTTGTGCTGAAAAGGGTGAAAAAAATGAAAATTTTGCTGAAAAGGGGTGAAGAAGCTAAAGTATACCAAATCAAAGTATTTGTGCCAAAACATAGTGTTTCTGCCATATTGTGGTACTACTACATTACAACATGAATACGGATTAAAGATGAAAGAAACTGGCAACAAATTCCTCCACTACAAACCAGTCTGATACCACTTCTTTGCAGTGTTCATGTTTACTAAGGCACTACCCAAAAGGCGCCACAAGAGGGCACTCCAACACAAGAGATGACCTATGTACACTGATGCACTTAGTAACAGTCAGCCTCCTTGAATTGGCAGAAATACTGTGATTTAGTAGTAATACTATAACATAACAGATATACTGCCAGGCTCAAAGCAGCTACTCATCTCACTGACCCAAACACATTCTCACAGAGAAGAGGTGGACAGACTGACAATTCTGCTGAAATTAGCAGAAGCTGCTGAGAATTGTGCTGATAAGAGGTGAAAGGGCTGAAAATTTTGCAGAAAAGAGGTGAATCAGCAGAATTTCTGCAGAAAAGAGGCAAAGGAGCAGAAACTTGCGCTGAAAAGAGATGAATCAGCAGAGTTTCTGCAGAAAAGAGGCAGAACAAAAGAACAAAAGAGGAAACTGAAAACAGGTTTTGCCATGACCAGGATTTGAACCTGGCCCTTCTCATCTCAAGGCAGCTGTTCATCTCACTGAACCAAACTCTTTCCCTCAAAAACAAGAGATGGAGAATCTGACAATTTTGCTAAATGAGCAGAAGCTGCTGAGAATTGTGCTGAGAAGAAGTGAAAAGGCTGAAAATTTTGCAGAAAAGAGGTGAATCAGCAGAATTTCTGCAGAAAAGAGGTAAAGAAGCAATAAGTTGCACTGAAAAGAGATGAATCAGCAGAATTTCTGCTCAAAGGTGGCTATTCATTTCCCTGAGCCAAAGTCATTCTTACAAAGAAGAGGTGGAGAGATGGACAATTCTGCTGAAATGAGCAGAAGCTGCTGACAATTCTGCTGATAAGAGGTGAAAAGGCTGAAAATTTTGCAGAAAAGAGGTGAATCAGCAGAATTTCTGCAGAAAAGAGGCAGAACAAAAGAGAAAACTGAAAACAGGTTTTGCCATGACCGGGATTTGAACCTGGCCCTTCTCGTCTCAAGGCAGTTGCTCATCTCACTGAACCAAACTCTTTCTCTCAAAAACAAGAGATGGAGCAACTGACAATTTTACTAAATGAGCAGAAGCTGCTGAGAGTTGTGCTGAGAAGAAGTGAAAAGGCTGAAAATTTTGCAGAAAAGAGGTGAATCAGCAGAATTTCTGCAGAAAAGAGGTAAAGAAGCAATAAGTTGCGCTGAAAAGAGATGAATCAGCAGAATTTCTGCTCAAAGGCGGCTATTCATTTCCCTGAGCCAAAGTCATTCTTACAAAGAAGAGGTGGAGAGACGGACAATTCTGCTGAAATGAGCAGAAGCTGCTGAGATTTGTGCTGATAAGAGGTGAAAAGGCTGAAAATTTTGCAGAAAAGAGGTGAAGAAGCAGAATTTCTGCAGAAAAGAGCAAAGAAGCAGAAACTTGCGCTGAAAAGAGATGAATCAGCAGAGTTTCTGCTCAAAAGAGTTGTCTTTTTTCTGAATACAGCCAAAAAAGCTGGAATTTGTGCTGAAAAGGGGTGAAAAAAATGAAAATTTTGCTGAAAAGGGGTGAAGAAGCTAAAGTATACTAAATCAAAGTATTTATGCCAAAAGATAGTGTTTCTGCCATATTGTGGTACTACTACATTACAACATGAATACGGATTAAAGATGAAAGAAACTGGCAACAAATTCCTCCACTACAAACCAGTCTGATACCAGTTCTTTGCAGTGTTCACGTTTACTAAGGCACTACCCAAAAGGCGCCACAAGAGGGCACTCCAACACAACAGATGACCTATGTACACTGATGCACTTAGTAACAGTCAGCCTCCTTGAATTGGCAGAAATACTGTGATTTAGTAGTAATACTATAACATAACAGATATACTACCAGGCTCAAAGCAGCTACTCATCTCACTGACCCAAACACATTCTCACAGAGGAGAGGTGGACAGACTGACAATTCTGCTGAAATTAGCAGAAGCTGCTGAGAATTGTGCTGAAAAGAGGTGAATCAGCAGAATTTATGCTGAAAAGAATTTTTTTTCTGAAAACAGCCAAAAAGCTGGAATTTGTGCTGAAAAGGAGTGAAAAACTGAAAATTTTGCTGAAAAGGGTGACTGAATCATAACAATCAAAATATTTTAACCAATTGATATTATTTCTGCCAAATCACAGTATTTCTGGTAAATCACAGTGTTTGTGCCAAATCACAGTATTTGTGACAAATCATAGTATTTAGCTAAATCTGTGCTAAAACATAGTATTTGTACTAAAACATAGTATTTCTGCTAAAACGTAGTATTTATACTAAATAATATTTTTCTGCAAATCAGAGCATTTGTGCTGAAACATAGAAAATTCTGCCAAATCATAGTATTTGAGCCAAATCATACAATTTGTGCTAAAACATTATTTATGATTTAACAGAAACACTGGGACTTGGTAGAAATACTATGATTTACATGAAATACTTTGACTTAGCAGAAATACTATAATCAAGCAAAAAGTACTACAGCATAGCAGAAATTCATTGAGCAAAATTACTAGGATTTGGCAGATACTATGATTTAGCAGAGATAATATGATTTGGCAGAAATACTTAACTTTGGCACAAATACTATAATTGATTAGAAGTACTATAAGATATCAGAAATACGATGTTTTTTGCAGAAACGTTAATCTCACTCAAATACTATGAAATAGCAGCAATATTATAATTTGGCAGAAATATTACGTTTTAGCACAAATACTATGACAAAGCAGAAATACTATGACTTAGTAGTAATACTATAACATAACTGTTATACTTGATTTTGCAGACATACTATGATTTGGCACAAATGCTATGATTTAGCAGAAATACTATGATTGAGTACAAATACTGTGATTTGGCAATAATACTGCTTTTTAGCACAACTACTGAGATTTGACTGAAATACTATGATTTAGCAAAATGCTATTACTTTGTAAAAATACGATGCTTTGTCACAAATACCATGATTTGGTTCGAATACTATGATGTGAAACAAATACTATGATTTGGCAAAAATACTATGATTTCGCACAAATACTATGATTTACCAGAAACTTGACTAAAAGGTACTATTTCTGCTTTTTAGTAGAAATACTGTAATTTGGCAAAAATATTACTATTTAGCAGAAGTAGTTTGATTTTGCAGAAATACTATGCCTTAGTAGTACTACTATAACATACCAGATATACGATGGTTGTGAAAACATTCTATGTTTTTAAGCAAATACTATAATATGGCAGAAATACTATGTTTTAGCACAAATACTATGATTTGGTATAAATACTATGATTTGGCAGATATACTATATTCAGCACATATACTTCAACATAACAGAAATTCTACGACTTAGTAGTAATACTATAACATAACAGAAATATTATGATTTGGCACAAGTACTATGATTTAGTACAAATACTACGAATTAGCAGAAATACTGTGACTTAGTAGTAATACTATAACATAATAGATATAATATGATTATGCAGACATTCTATGTTTTTGCACAAATACCACAATATAGCAGAAATACTATGTATTAGCACAAATACTATGATTTGGTATAAATCCTATGATTTGGCACATATACTATATTCAGCAGATACACTATAACATAACAGAAATTCTACGACTCAGTAATAATACTATAACATAACAGAAATATTAATTGGGCACAAATACTATAATTTGGCACAAATACCATCATTTGGAAAAAATACCATCATTTGGCACAAATACGATGATATGGCAGAAATACTATGATTGGGTACAAATACTATGATTTGTCAGAAATAGTGCTTTTACCACAACTTCTGAGATTTGACTAAAATACTATGATTTAGAAGAAATACTATGACTCCATACAAATACGATGCCTTGGCAGAAATACTATGATTTAGCAGAAATACTTTGTTTTAACATAAATACTATCTTTTGGCGTAAATTTCTGTTAAAGGTACTATTTCTGCTTTTAGCAGAAATACTGTAATTTTGCATAAATACCATGATTTGGTATAAATACTATGATTTGGCAGATATACTGTAATCAGTACATACACTATAATATGACAGAAATTCCTCCACTTAGTAGTAATACTATAACATAACATAAATGTTATGATTTGCACAAAACCATGATTTGGCAAAATACTATGATTTAGCAGAAATACCATGTATAGCAGAAGTACTAAGATGTAGTAGAAGTACTTTGATTTAACAGAAATACTATTATGGAGGAGTAATACTTTAACATGGGAGAAATATTGATACAGACACACAAACATACACATACACAGAGCCTAAAGGGAACAGTGGCTGTTGAGAGTCTGGGCTTGGTATATCTAGGTCAGTTAAATTAGCTGCACCTGCTGTAATCAGCACTTACACACACAGACACAGAGAGAGGTATAAGTTTTCTGCAGTGTATTTCTCACATTCAGGATTCCCCTCGAACAAATGGCCATAATTTCCTAACCGTAGGGGCTAGAACGCTCATTCTGACACAATCGCTTTGTTCAGAAGAGATGGGGAATCTGCAGGTCTTCATAATTCAGAGATAAAATATAAATTATTGAAGATATATGACTTGTAATACACTGTAACTGAGTAGAGGCAAAGCAAAACTGCCTTGACTTGCCCTCAAACAATGTTTTGTAACTCTAAATCTATATGGAGCATCAAAATCATTCTTTCACCGTGAAGAAACAGCAGGCTTTGGTGAACAGTCATGGGAATTTTCAGGTCTCTGTGGAAATCCATCAAAAAGATATGATGAGAGAAAAAAGTGCCTCATTTCCAGAGTTTGAAATCTGAAGAAATCTGAGCGAGGGACAAATTTCCTATCCTCAAACAAATGTAATTCATGGCCAAACGGTAATAGGTGAGAAAAAAATTATTGAATTGTGAGCATCAGGGGTGTCTGAAGATATATTGGCACAAGCCTCATGTCTCAACTTTGTTTTGTTAAGGAGATATGACGATTTGAAAATGCCCTCATTAGAGAAATCCAGTGGTGATTTTGAACAAACTCTCCATTGACTTTGTATGGAGACTTTTCAGACTTTGTGTTGGTCTGAGGAGATTTGCCAAAATTCTATAAATCCCACAACAATGATAGTGACATTTTCTGAAAGCCAACAAAAATACCTACGTTTTGATGTATAATTTGTGGGGGTTGAGTGGAAATTGAGTGAGTAGCAAGAAGTTGTTCGGACATGAAGAGAAAATTCAGAAAGGACAGTGCACACTCTGAGTTAATTGCATAGCAACCATAACAACGCATGTATTTTCTGAAAAATCATCAATTTTGCAACTGAAAACTTAAAGAGGTATAAAATTAAAACGGTAGAAGATCTGAAAAAGCTGAATCAGATAGGAATAGCCCAATAATCTGAGAACATTTTAAAGTTTGAATGGAGTTTCTAGGTGAAAGTATGAGAAAGTAGTTAAGTTTCAAAACAAGCAAGTTTTAGCAGAATTGTGGAAGTTTCCCATTCATTTCAATGGGACAAATTAAAGGAAAAAAGTGTAATATTTTAAAAAGTATAACAGTAATAAACACCAAAAGTCATAGCAGGAATTAGCAGAAAGAGCAGAACAGTATAGAGTTTGAACGGAGAAAATCGCTGAAAACTGAAGCAGTAGTTAAAGTCCAAAAACGCGACGGAAGCAACTTGTAAAAAGAAAAATAAAGAATAAAGAGAAACAGGAACTCAATAGTGTGGAAGCCCTTTTAGGGCATCCACACAACTAGAAAAATTTGCATTTCCTGCGAAAATGCTGTGTGGATGCCTTTACGCTGAAGCTGTCTGCTGAAAAGAAAAAGAAAAAGATGAAAAGTTGCATGGTGAAAAAAAAAAAAATTGCGCTGAGCAGGATTCGAACCTGGCCCTCCTGGACTGAAGGCAGCTACTCATCTCACTGATCCAAACTCATTCTCACAAAGAAGAGGTGGAGAGACGGACAATTCTGCTGAAATTAGCAGAAGCTGCTGAGAATTGTGCTGATAAGAGGTGAAAAGGCTGAAAATTTTGCAGAAAATAGGTGAATCAGCAGAATTTCTGCTGAAAATAGGTAAAGAAGCAGAAAGTTGTGCTGAAAAGAGGTGAATCAGCAGAATTTCTGCTCAAACCTGTTTTTTCTGAAAACAGCTGAGATTTGTGCTAATAAGAGGTGACGAAAAGGCTGAAAATTTTGCAGAAGAGGTGAATAAGCAGAATTTGGGCTGAAAAGAGGTGCAAATTCTGCTGAAAAGAGTTCAATCAGCAGAATTTCTGCTGAAAAGAGTTCTGCAGAACTCTTTTCAGAATTCTGCTGAAAAGATGTTTTTGCTGAAAATAGCTGAACAAGCTGGGATTTGTGCTGAAAAGTGGTGAAAAAACTGAAAATTTAGCTAAAAGGGGAAAAGTGAAAAGCTGAAATTGAGTTAAAAAGTTTAAGTGTTAATTGAAAGAAATGTTGCCATAAGCGGGATTTGAACCCGGGCCTCCCAGTCTGAGAACGGATGCTCATCTCACTGAGCTAAAACACAGGTAATCCCGGCAAAGAAAATCAGTAACACCACTGATAATATTGCAGAAATGGGCAAAAAATATTGCAAAAAAAATTCAATATCTCAAAAAGTATAGAAGTTATGAGCACCAAAAGTCATAGCAATAATTAGCAGAAAGAGCAGAATTTTTTAAAGTTTGAACTGAGAAAATCGGCTGAAAACTGAGGGAGTAGTTAGGCGACAAAAACGTCACGGAAGCAACCAGAATAAAGTATAATAAAGAATAAAGAGAAACAGGAACTCAATAGTGTGGAAGCCCTTTTAGGGCATCCACACAATAAAGAATAAAGAGAAACAGGAACTCAATAGTGTGGAAGCCCTTTTGGGGCATCCACACAATAAGAATAATAAATCCGAGGAATAGTAATATGTGTGCCTCTTGGCATAGGCACACATAATAATAATAAATCCGAGGAATAGTAACATGTGTGCCTCTTGGCATAGGCACACATAATAATAATAAAGAATAAAGAGAAACAGGAACTCAATAGTGTGGATGCCTCCAGCATCCACACAATAATAAAGAATAAAGAGAAACAGGAACTCAATAGTGTGGATGCTTAAAGCATCCACACAATAATTTAGCAGAAATGCAATAACTTAGAAGAAACATAACAATTCAGCAGAAACATTGTAGTTTACCAGAAGCTACAACTTAGCAGAAATGTAACAATTTAGAATAACATAACTTCACAGAAATATTACAACTTACCAGAACTGCTCTAATTTTGCAGAAATGTAATAATTAGGCAAAACTGTCAACAGATAACAGCTGAAAACACGGAATTAACCTCAAAGTCACTCATTTAACTGTGAAAAATTACCAGAAACATTAGAAAAGGAAAAAAAAAAACAGCCAGCAGATAAACTGATGTGGACCAAAACCAAGGTAAAATTACAGAGTTTACACAGCTGGTGAAATGTAAAAATGGCAACAAACAAACAAACAAAAAAACAAAACAAACCCCCCCCACAAAAACAGTTAGGTAATAAATGCACAAGATGCTGCAGTCAGAGAAAAAATACCCAAAAATAATGTTAGTGAAATGCCAAAGAGTGGCAGAAAGTTTAGAAAATAGAAAACCAGTAGTAGAAAAGTAGAACATTTAAATATTTTTTAGAAACATAGGATACAAAATATTTACTCAGTTGTTTCCAATGATTACAATAATGGCATACAGAAATAAAAATCCCATTTGGGACAAACAGAAAAATATTAATAGAAAATGCAAATCAAATTAATCTAAATATACAAACAAGTGAAGCATATGTTGGAATTGTGAACATATCCTTGTTTTCCATGTTTATGTTTATGGCCCTAAGATGCGCAGACACATGATAGGCTATTAACTGCAAAAATATATACATATATAAACAGCAAGTGAGAGACAAAAATATATCCTCTGATTTGCTGGAGTTTTGTGCACATACCATTTGGCAAGGATAGACAGCATATTCCAATGCCACATTAAAATTTTCAAAAGCTTATTTTTTTCAATTAGTTTACTGCTTGCTGATTTGATGATAAATATGGTACCAAACTACAAAATACTGTCGAAATGAAGTCGACATTGTGATATATTTCAGGTGTCGAGTCACACAGCTGACCAATCGATGCACATATTTAAAGAAACAGGGATCAAATAAAGAACATTGTAGAATAAATTACAGTTAAAATAACCACTGCCCTGCATTAGAGAGTGACTTATGATGAGGTATTAATTGGGTAACTTTACCTCTAACAGCTTTTTACATAGTGCTCTGACCAGGGTGAAATCCATCATAAAGTAACTGTAAACAGTAGAACCATTAGCATGAATGTTATGGTTCTACTCTGATCAAAACTCAAGTCAGCTGTGTGACCTGATATAAAATGATAAAGAGGAACACATATAAATGGATGTCACCTTCATAAACTTTTCAAAATGACTTTATATGTCTGACCCATTATCTATATATATTAGAGCAGATGTGGAAAACCACTGTTAGACCTACTCTATACTAATGTAGTTACTGACACCCCATACTAAGGCAGGATTCATAAAAACACACATTATCTTTTCTCTTAAACACTTTTTCACATTTTGAGATTGTGTAATTTCTATAAAGAATATATGTAATGGTTCAATAGACATAGTTATTTAAATGTCCATAATAATCACATGATCATTTTTGTACATCCTACAATTCAAGATTTAGAGCTGTGTGTCTGTATGAATTCAGCTTGCTATACTTATAGACTTAGATATATTAATCCACTATTTACCAAAACAAGTTATATGGTTTGGGTAAATAGATTGGATTTGTTCTACAAAATAACAAAAAACAAAAAGAAAAACCACCCACAAAAAACAGTATATGTGCACATTAATCCAGAGTTCAGTTTCATATGTCTGATATTGTTTGTTAAATCTGGTGACACAAACACAGTCAAAAATTCATTGTGGTCCTTTTTACCCTCAACCAATGATATGCTGGTCACTTGGACCAGTTTAGTATTTTCTGTCACGGAGGAATGTTAACCATAAGTCCAAAAGACAAAACTGAAAAAATATGTTAATTACAAACATGTTTTTGCTTTGTAAAAGTATTGAAATTACATGGAAACTGTCACCTTAAAGCCTCATTATAAATATCATCACAAACGGATGTTTTCCACACAGTTAACAAAGCTCCACCACATCCGATCACTGCATATAAATCTAAAAGAAAACAAAAACAAATAAAATGTAATTAACACAAGGGAAGACTTTTGATTTAATAACTAAGCTTAAAATAAGTGTTACCTTTGAATATTTGTGGGAAAAATCTGATGCTACCCCAAGAATGCAAAGCCAAACTGGAAACGATGACAGTCCTGCAGCCCTCTGTCTTCCTGGAGTGAGGTGCCTGATCAGTAGCAGTGAGTTGACAGAAGTCAGTGTCTGTAAGAGCGGTGAAACACTGATACTCTGTCCACTTGCGTAGAGTCTAACAGCCTCTGCGTCAGCCACACAGGACGAGCTTGTTCTAAAAAATACAGAAAAGGGAACATTTTATTTGTGTTAAGGCCTAAAAACTACAAATAAGTTATACAATGAACAATGTTGAAATACCTTATAGGTGCTGCAGGCCACATAACCAGAATCCAGAGCAATCTCACACTCACATGATGGTGAGGAAAGACATGAGCTCTGTCATGAGGTTTGAATGTCTCAGTTGGGACACTGAAGAACTCAGAAGACAGCAGTACCTGCACAAAGAGACAGAGTAGAAAAAGCATAGATTTGTAATCCATAATGTCAATTAAAACTCAAAAAGTGTCAACAAGTATAATCATTTGAGTGTGTAATTCTTTATGCAATAAATAGGATTTAAATTAATTAATTGAATTAAAAGCAATGACATTTTTTATCAAAGATAAAGAATTGTACCTCTCTCTGCTCTGAGGATCACTGAGCATCTCTGACAGGAAATACAGTTTCCTCAGTATCAGTCATCATTGATGGTCTCAGAGGTGTGTAGTGTGGCAGCATGATGATGGTCTCCAGATCAGGCAGGAGGTCAGGTGATGGGTGTGTCATCTTCTCCATTGAAGACACACTGGTAAGGCAGTTCATAAAACAGCAGTCTCCTTGTGGCATGTAGTTATATGTGCAGTCCAGCACTGATGGATCAGGTTTGGCTCAGCAGTTCACGAAGATGGTGTTAAGATGTTGTTGTTTGAGCTGAGGATGGTGAAGTTTGAAGGTTTTGCCACAAAGGAAACAGGACTGTGTGTGCCCTGTCTGAAAAAATACATCTACAAAACATAAAGTGCTTGTAACACCACCTACCCTCCCCACCCACCCAGCTCAGCCCCCAAGTGTCTATGTAATGCTGGTATGGGGTGTCAGTTACTAAATCTAATTAGTGCATCAGAAAGTGTGGGCTACACCTAAAGCCCACACTTTCTGATGTCTTTTTGCAGCTGCTCAGAGAATTCTGACTTGGCCTTTATCCACCCAAACCCAAACCCACCCGGATAAAGGCCAAGTCAGAAAATGGATGCAGAAACTTTCCATTTACTTCTAAATCAGTTTTTATACAAATTCTGTAAACTGTAAAATGTTGTTCTCTACATAATGTATCATTATAGACAGCTCTGGTAGCCTAAAGTTAGTGTAAAACCTTTGACATTTTTTACCTATAAAACATGATAAGACTCATTCATTCCCAAAATGTTTGATTCTACAAAATCTACTATAATCAAGAAAATATAATTGTCTGTGACCAATAATAAATACCTGCATTTATCTGGGATTTATTTATTTACTATTTCATATTTGAAAGCCCTCAACAAAGATCTCGTTGAGATACATATGTCACAATAAATAAAAGTATCAAAAAAGGAGATGACAATTAACATCCATGAAAAAATGCATTTTAAAATAGTAGATTTAGTCATTTAAAACATGAGAATAAAAAATAAATGATGTCTGTTTAATACTTTTTGCAGCATATTTCAGATCAGAGGTGCATGATAACAGAAGGCAGATGTCCCTGCTCTGCATGGAGTACAGCCATGATTTGGTGAAATGATTAATAACATTGCAATGAGAAAGGTTTGATAAATTGAAGGATGGTCTTCTTACAGACAGAGCAGGGAAGCGAATTTTTGGGAAGCCTTCCATTATCAACAAAAAATCTTTTTCATACTCTACAATCAGTAAACTCTGTAACAAACATGATCTATAATTGTTTCAAAACTCACCAGACGACTTCATGATTGGCTCAAGGACAGGACACAAAACACAGGGTTGTGGTAACTGTAATATGTTCTCAGAACACCTGAATGTAGACTGTGCTGTGGCTGAGAAACAAAAATGAGGTCAAGCAGGGTGTTCTTGTCTGTAGTGGCAGAAGTGATCAGCTGTGAATACCCTCTCGACTGAAACTGCTCCAGAATCTGTTTCCTTCCACTCTGTAACTGGTTCTCATTAAAATCTCCACACACAATTATTGGGTGACAGTCCATTATTTCAAGTGAATCTAAAAGACTTACCAGGTTTTGCATGAATGGTGTCAAACTGTAGTCAGGAGGTCTGTACACAACAGCAATGAGCGCAGGGAATGGAGCCTGAACCTTCAACACTAAAAACTCAAGATCAGTGACATTATGCAGATACTGTTTTACCTGAACCTGAAAATGATTCCTCAAATACACAACAACTCCACCACCACTTCTGCTGGCCATGTGAGGAAAGTTTGTGTAGGACACATGTCTGTTGCGTTTGAACATGGTGTAGCCGTCCAAATGAAGACTGTCTGCAACAAAGGAGCCTTGGAGGTGAGACTCTGTGAGACACAAAACATCTGCTAAACACATTTCATGATGACTCTTGATGTCACTGATGTGAGATGGCAAACCCTCTGTATTGTGATGGATCAGTGTAAGAGTGTCAGGTCTGCTGGCTGTTTCTCTGACCTGAAGAAGAGGCATCATTTCCTCAACACTGGCTTGTCTCATGGTTTGGAGCGCTGCAGTTACCTCGGGATTGGCGTAAATCTTTTTCTCATCCAAGTCCTGTAAATAGAGTCCACTGAGAGACGTCACCCTGCTGAGAGCAACATAAGCCATACCTGGTTCAAAAATGTTCTTCATTGAAACTACAGCTGTCTGTGTTGTAAGACCCTGGGTTTTGTGAATTGTGCAGGCGAATGCGAGCTTTACAGGAAACTGTCTGCGTACTGCTCCTTTAAACTTCAGGCTCTCCTCTGCTCTCTCAATATAAACCAGATCATCAGATGCTGCATTAGCACTGCGGTTGTGTCTCATAGGCTGCCGGTTGTCCATTCTGAGCCCCAGTTTAATTATGTGTCCATCATTTTCAGATCTCACCACTTTTATCAGTATACCAAAAGCACCATTGACCAAACCGTTTAGTGTGTCCAAGTTTCTGGTCAGCATAACTCGAGCTCCTTCAGCAACGTTCAGGGTGTCGGGTAAATCATTTCGCCCACCTGTAAATGGTTTGTCTCTTCGTGCCATTCTACCTGTACGTGGATCCTTCTGGAAATCGTCTGCATTGATGATTATAACGTTTGAATGAAGCTTCTTGAGCGTATCTGTGTTGTGGGATTCAACATTCTTGTTGGTGGCATAAATGTGTAAGACCTCGATTGGACATTCTTCTGGTGCAGTCACAGCCTGTGACAACAAATCTCTATCGCATTGAGAAAGCTCATCTGTCTTTTCTTTGACTCTAATCCTGTTCAACATCTCTGCAAAGGCCACATCATCTTTCTGACGCATGATCTCGGTTAGAGTGATCATCTGAAAATGTTCCTGCCATAGGTCAATCTGTTCTGGATCGTAAACACAGAGAGGCTTAGACTGTCGCACTGGTGGCAGCTGGTAAAAATCTCCAACAGCTAAAACTGACATTCCACCAAAAGGTCTCTGAGTGCCTTTGATTTGTTTCAGTCTTGCATCCACATAAGCAAAAAGGGGTTTTGAAACCATTGAAATCTCATCAATAACAATAATTTCGGCATTAATAAGCTCAGATCTGACTTCATCCAGTTGGTTACCAAGTCCTTGAATGGGTGGTTTCAGACTCCTGGGTAGTTTCAGTAGAGAATGTAACGTAGAGCCATTGATAGAAAAAGCTGCTGTCCCAGTAAATGAAGTCAGTAAAACAGTTGGATTTGATATGTCAGCTTCTTCTGCATTAGCAGGCAGTCTGCTCAGGATCTTTGATGCTTCAGAGTGAATACATTTAATCAGATGTGATTTTCCAGTTCCTGCACCACCGTTGACATACAAGAAAAATGGATCTGGGTTCAAACCACAAATGCGCTGAATACACCAGTCTCTTATAGCATAGAACACGCAGGCCTGCTTCTGGTTCAGATTCTGATACATTACACGTACCACAGCTGGATCGACTGCAGGTTGTTCTCTGATGGCTCTGATCTCTGTTACAGCATCAGACTGACGACTGTAGTCGGGAACATTCTCCTGTTCGTTCTCATCATCAGAATGTCTCTCAGGAAGATTCTCATCACATTGCAACCTCACAACTTCAGATTCAGGAGCAAGATTACACCATTCATCAATAACAACGTCCCTATTTTGTTCAAACTCTTCCAGTGCACTCTCAATATCCTCAGAGTTCTTCTCATACTTGTCTTTATTTCTCTTAACAATCCTTTTCACAGACTCACTGTGGTCTGAACATGGAAGTCGCACAACACCTGAGTTGTAGAAGGACTGATAGGTTTGGAACCCTTGTGGTTTCAGTTCCTGCTCTGATCTGTGTGGAAGGTAAAGTCTCAACAGTCGTCCATAATATTGCTCAGGATCTTTTTCCTGTGAACAGTGGTAATACCTGATTATAGCTGGTTTATCATTCTTTCGCCTTTGTACAAATCCAAGCTGGTTTAGAAGAGGAAGCACATCTTTTCCTTCATTTGGACCACTCACCAACCGGCACAGGGCAGCAAAATCAGCCAGCGACATTTCCTCATATTCTGGTGTCTCAGGTCTGCATTTGTATTTATCGGTCAAACTTGTCATCCAAATATTACAACTGTCATGTGTTGTGGTTTCCAGGTAGCTCATTGGACGACTCATTTTTACCGGGTTATCATCTGTTGATACAAATACAACACTGCGGGAACATTTTTTCATTTTTATGCCACATACTCGAGTCACACACTCCTGTGCGCTGATCTCTCTCTTTTTTGAGTAAGCCTGCATCACAGCTCTCATTTCATCACATTCATTGACTGTGTTCTTATCAGAGTTGTCAATAACTGTCTTCAGGTATTCAGAGAGGCCAGATTCTTTCTTCGTTATATATTTACAGAGGTATTCTATACATGAATAGGCATTCAATATTAACGAGACATCTAAATTGGAGTTCCAGGCTTCAAGCAGGTCTGGGTTGTAATTGTTGATCCAACAGTCCTTTGGGTCACGTTTCAGAATCAGCGCTGTTTTCTTGTTTATGTCTTGGAGGCATTGTTCATACTCATTCATTGTCAAGTTGCATCGTGACAGAATCTGCTCTATGGTGAGAGAAGCAGCTTCAGGTTCCTTCAGCAGGTTCAACAAAGGTCTGAGTTTGGCTTTTGCAGCTTCAGTGTCTGAATCCTCATCCTGTCTCACAATCATTGTTCTTGTGGATGGTGGTTTTGGAAACCCAAATCTACAACCAGAGTTCACACTCTTAAAGCATGTTTTTGTGTGGTTTTTACTGTGTTTTTGTAGTTCAGTGACTTTTTTGTGCAGTTCAGGTTGTTTTTCTGGATCAGGGAGTTGAGCTGAGATGTATCTGTCCACAAAGTCACAGACAGTTTGGTCATCATCCACATCTACTTCTACCTTTTCTCGAATCCACAGCAACATGTGTATATGTGGACTACCTCTGTGCTGGAACTCAACTCTGTAAAAGTAATCAATGATTTCACCAAGGGGCTGTGCAGGAGAAAAAAGCAAATCTCTGAACAAAGCCTCAACACGCTTATCAAACATTCGCATGGTGGTTACTGGATTTGATCTTAGAATTTCACACTTTTCTGACCAGTCCAGGGCTTCAACATCAACATCCTCGCCTTGCTGTCTCTTTATTGCTTGAATCACTTCAGGCCATCTCATCTCAGCAGCAGAGAATGTGACAAAGAACTGAGGTGTTCCTATTTGACGAAGCATACTGAATAGATCTTTGGTAGTTTTCTGCCAGTAAGCTGGAGTTCCTCTGAGTGGCTGCATAAATCTGATTGCATCTTTATTTCTTACCAGCTTCTCTACTTCTGTCTTACTTTGTAACATTCCTGATGTGATTTTGCGTCCATCTTTGGTCATAGTTTTACCTTTCCTTAGCTGTATTGTCATGCTGGAATTAGCCAAGTGTATTTCAGTGACAAACTGTGAGAAAAACAGGTAATTTGTGTCTTTAGCAAATCTTGCATCAATGTTGAAAAGCCTTGACTTGAAGTAAGCACTTGGTGTGAGTTTAAGATGTCTCTTTTCATCCAGTGTATTCTGACCAGTAGGAAACTGCACAGGAAATGCCATAGCTTCCAAATGAGGAGTTCTGAAGAAGCTAACAGGATTGTTTCTTTCTGCAGGAGCTACACAATATGTGTTATCAGTGAAAGAGAGAATCTCTTCTGAAATGTCTACAGGCTGCAGACAACTTTCTAGAGCAAAACCTCCATTGTTTAAATCACTTTCTGGTTCCTCTGGATTTTGTTCTTCTAGTTGCTCATCGCAGGATACCATATCAATATCTTGTTCTATTTCAGACTCAGTTTCACACAAAAGGGCATCTTTTTCATAGTTGTCAATTTCCATTAAATCTGCTTCATTATAATCATCACTTCCCATGCTGGCTTCATCACTGCTGTCATCATCAGGTAACGTTGGATCACAAAGCAATGCATCATCTCTGATAACAATATCTGTGTACTGTGGATGAATTTGTTTCAGTTTACGCAGGGCTTGAATGAGTTTAGACCAGGTGACAGTCTGGAACAGCTGATGGCCTTTGTAGCACAGTCGCCTTTTCAGCTTTATCCTCATTATCTGTGATTGGTTTCTGAGCCGAGGTAAAGAGTCAACTGTTTGTTGGACTTCCGATGGTACACACACCACATTACCACGTATGAGTCTCTGTCTGCCCTTTGGAAGTGGAATAATCTTAGCAAATGGTATGCATTTGGCAATCAGATGTCTCTCCAGAATGTTGAGATCACACAGTTCAGCTGGAATATCCTGCAGTTCTAAACCATTGACAGCAGCAAGCCTTGGCATGCGTCCACTTTTGAGGGAACTGTGACACGTGTGACAGATATACTCCTTTTTTCTCTCAACAGGAAAGCTGCAGTGATCATTACATGCTTCATCACACACATGAACAAATTTACCAGTTAGACACTGCTGAGCTACAGTTTGGTGTTTTGAGTAATTTGTTCTTTTGCAGATTTTCACCTGATTAGGAAAAGAAGCTTTTAGACAAACAGTGCAAACATAAGATGGTGCTGACTTAATGTTTGATCTGAAACGAGATATGGCCTCATTCATTAAACTGTTATCTGGATGACACTGTAAACTCTCAGCGGGTCGATGCATCTGGCAATATTTTCGTTTTATGTTCATTGCACATCTGATATTATGCATCTGTCTAAAAGAAAAACTATTCCAGTATTTTACTCTCATTCGTTCTCTCATGTTGTCCTTGTGTTGTTGCTGAAATTGTCTCTGTTCTCCATAACGTTTAGTGATGTAACATTGTTTTTTTTGTTTAAATTCTTCACTCTCTTTATACAGATTGTAAACATACGACTTCATGCAAGCTTTATGTTTCTCTCTGAATTCAACACAAGTTCTGTAGGTTCTTCTTATACATTCTTTCTTTTTTTCTCTGAAGTCAGGAGACTCTCTATATGTTTTTCTTAGACGCTCATTCTGCTTTTGTCTGAAAATGGGAGATTCTTTATATGTTTTTTTCATACGTTCCTTCTGCTTTTCTCTGAATATAGGATTGTTTTTATACATCTTTATGACACGTTCTCTTTCTCTCTCTCTAATTTTAGCACTATCTCTATAGATTTTTCTAAAATGTTCTCTCTGTTTCTCTCTATATGTAGCATTGAGTTTATACAGATTATTCTTGTACACACTCTTCTTCTGTCTGTAATCTGGGTCATTAGACTTTCTACAGGAATTTTTTTTCTTTGCCTTAAAGCTTTCATCAAAAGTGTACATTTGCCTTTCTTTCTTTTTCTGATTTTCCTTTCTTTTTGGTAGTTTTTGTTGGGACAATAATCTTCTCCTCATTTTTCTCCTTTCCTGTTTTTTAAATTTCAGCAGTTTATGTGAGAGCTCCTCTCTTCTCTTAGTTAAACAGGCGGCAGTACTTGAACCATTCTGAGGAACAGAATCTGATGTTACTGGAGTTTCTGTCACAGAAGATGCAAATGTTTCTTTTTCTAAATGATAGTTAATCTCAGCAGCAGCTGGCTCATTTGAATAATTCACTCTGGATGATGTCACTTCAGTGGTTAAAGTGTCAGTCACAGTTTTCCATATCTGCTCAGTGGATGTTTGGAAGTTTAATTCATGAACAGTTTCATTGAGAACTGGTTTTGGAGCACTTTTAGCTGTTTGTCTGTATTCAGTGGTTTGATTAGCATCTCTTTGATAAGCAGCATTTTGACTGTGAAACTCGACAGGCTGTAGCTCATAAGTGCAGGTTGGTGCGATGCTAAACATTTGGTACAAGCATTTGATCCTGTCAATCATGCTGTTAAGATGTGTGAATTTTAACATCACTGCAGTTCCACCACTTACACCTAGCGACAATGGCATTCCTGTAGACTTACGTGGGTGAGGGTCAAAATATGCGTATTCACCAGAAGTCAGCCTGCAAACTGCGATGACTGTTCCTCCCATGACTAGCAAAGCGTAGCGAACGTCTGAAGCCAAACACTGTAGTCCCTGTTCAAGGCTCAGAAAATGATCTGTACCATCAAATGTGCCGTAACGAGCAAACTGAGACTTATCCACTTGATACTCGTGCCTGCGGCTGGTGACCACTGTGGGAAGCTCATCACAGGCTAGAAACACGCTGTTCACAAACCTCTTTCTGGCATCTGAATACACGGCATGGCCTTTGTCCAACACACGGTTTAGATCTGCTCTCGTAATGAATTCATCCTCGTGTAAGAATGACAGGAAAACCAAACTGTTAGCCATGCATTGCTGATTCCGGTACTTTCCATACTTAGCAGAGGCCTGGCTTCGGGACGCACAGATGCTACTCACTCGTGGACGACTTTCACTGTTTGTAACCTGTACATGAGACGGTCCTGGAGTTTCTCCATCATGCTGCGTTTGCACAGTTACCTGGGGTTCAGTCTGGATTACCTGCTGTACTTCAGCATTTGGCACAAATGATGAGCAAACACCTCTCTTTACCACATCTGAATAAGACACTGCGGCTGTCTGACTGCTGCTCTGCACTTCTGGACCGGAAATACTTGTAACACACACCTTTACCTGCTCACCACTCTGAGAAACATTTACCTGTTCTTTCTGCTTTTGCCATCTAAGCTTCTGGGACTGCGACCTTTGACCTTTTCTCGGCATTTTATAAAAGTACAAACTGAAGCTTATATGTATTTATACAAAGATATAAACAGAACTCAACCTGGAAACAGTGAAGAACTAATAACTCTTCAAGTTTCTATTAAATCTGAAAAAATGTCAATATAAATATAATATAAAAATGTTCCAGTGTTTTTATAAATATGTAAATAGATGTAAAAGGTTGACTTTAATCCAAACTCAATATAAAAGATATTCAGTTCTTTGAAAACACTTTGCTCAGTTTTATTGTATCTTTTCCCAAAACAGAATATTTTTACTTCTGATATTTTAACCAGACTTGTTAATGACTAGATCTTAGCTTCTGTAAAGGGATATACAGAATAAATCACAATAATCAACAGGCTATAATAAAACTCTTAGGTTTTAAGTAGAGCGTGTGTAAATCTTTCAGATATCTAAAATGTAAAGCAAATATAAACAGCTGTGGTGATGTGGTGATCAGATGACAGGCGATGGGGATTCTTCAGCTGGATGTTCTGCAGCAGTCAGGAAACAGAAGTCTGGGTCCTCAGGGCAGCTTTTCGATGGCAATTGTATCTGAACACTTACACTGAGTAACAGAAATTGATTTGTCCCTAAATAATAATAGTATAACCCTACTATAGTCAAATGTTACTGACAATGAAACAGACTAGCAAAATGTATCTTTAGTTATCTAATTTAATATTTTTGTGAATACAGCAGTCTGAATGTCGTATAAAATAAGTTTATCTTATTACAAAAAACCTTTAAAGTGTAAATTTTATATGATGTATCAAAGTAATTGCACCTCTAAGCCAAACTATCAGTGTTTATTCCAAAGTGTTCCAAGTAAAAATTAAAATTACAAATCTACAGCTGTGTAATTAGTTTCCACTGTACTGTAATTCTACTATTGTAATTTCAACTTTCTACTTGTAATTTCCAGCAAAAAGACTGGATGTGAGAGAGTTTAACGACAGGAAAGAAGGAGCAGTGAGAGCAGAGACCTCTCAGAATTCTGTAACAGATCGATGAAGTACTGGTAACTTCAATTTCCCAAAAATGGGGCCATGTCAAAACTTGATTTTGCCAGTCAAAACTTGATTCCATTCAAAATTTGATTCCAGTTAAAAACGTGATTTTTGATAACTTAGATAGAGCTTGTGGGATAGAGTGAAGCAAGATAGAACGGCTTGTCAAAATAGATAGAGTGGGGAGAGTGATAGGACAGACTGAATGGCTTGTTAATGATAGAGGGAGAGAGCTTCTGCAGCAGGTCACCTGTAAGACAAAAAGGGACTGGAATCAGGCATATTTCCAATAAACGTAGCTTTCCAGTATTTTTCAGACAATAAGGCACACTTAAAATCCTTTAATGTTCTCAAAAATAGACAGTGCGCCTTATGTATTCATTCTGGCTGTGCTTACTGACTTCAAACCAATTCTATGTGGGACACGGCGCTGCAAAATCTCTCAAAATGTTGTAGTACAACTTTGGTAAGCTACCGTAGTTAGGAGCCTCGCGGTGTAATTCGCACTGTGCTTCAACATAATATTATGCTGTGTGTGTGTGTGTATAAGGACCTGGCAACTGTTAAGAGCCATGCTTACGAAGCAGGTTTCAAACTGATCAGCTCATGAAGAATTTGATGGATTTGTGCTAGAGGAATAAACTGAAAAAGTGAATGTGTCGTTCTGTATGTTAAGTGTTACAACTGAACAATGTTGCGGATTATTGTGAATGAGTTGAATACAGCTTGACTTATCTGGCTGTTTTGTTTGGCTTAATGTACCTTATGTTTAAAAAACAGACCCATTCATTGCCCTTATGCCTTATAATCTGAAAAATACAGTGCATATTGGACTGAACTGAATGACAATGTTTAACAAATGGTGGTGGAACTGATATAAAGACATTTTTGCATTCTGTTGACACAATTAAAAAAAACAAGCAGAGACTATTAATTTAAACCAAGATGTGCTGCAACAGTTACTGTAAATATTATATGTTCCAAACAAACCTACACACTGACATTAGAGCAGTCAGTTTCAGGCTTCCCGTTCTACATTAACTTTACATCCAGTCAACTCAAATTTATTGGTTAACTGGCCAAACTGAACACCAATCCTTTCTCACATTTGCCTAAAAACATCTTGATGATCACCAAGAGCTGTGCTGACTCACTGCACTAAACTGAGTCTGCTACAGTGAGAGAGGAATTTCAGAAAAACACCAGCATTTAAGTCAAACATGATGCTGTTAATGTGATGGTCCAGAGTTCATTTACTACTTCAGGACCTGCATCATGCCATCAGGTCCTGAGCTTCAGATTAATCATACTTGGGATTCACAGCAGGAAACTGATGAGTTGATCCAAAACACACAAGGAACTCTGAACGAAACAAAACTCTTGGTGCAGACTAATCAGATTCTGGACTTCAATGAAATTGAGAACTTTACATGACTTGAGAACCTTATATTGGACCTTAATGAAACAAAATCTGAAAGTAGAGTTGTCCAAAATCCCCCTAGTAATGCAAATCAGTCATTAATAGTTACTGTAAATGCTTGATGGTACTTGTTGCTATCAGGGCTATTAGACTGGGTATTAGACAGCAACATGTTTTTACATTAGACCAGGTTGTTCTGGTTTGATTTTCTGTGCTTCATAAACAGAATCATCACTGTCAAACTGCTTTTTTGTATTGATCCAGGTTATCCTTGTTAGATTATTTAAACATTTAAACGTGACAAAAAAAACATAAAATAAATCTGCAAGGAAGAAAGTCTTTTCCCAGCACTGGACCTCAGAGAAACCTTTACTTACCAGACTTGAGACGATCAGATCAGCAGTCTAAAGAAAGGAAACAATAAATCAGATCACTCTTCAATGATTCAGACAGTTGAGCCTCTTCACACACAATCCAATTTACTGTGACATAAAATAACTAGTAAAATCCTCAATTTCTTCAAGCTTTTATGAACATTAGTTGCAGAGTCTCACATGGCTATAACGTGTAATAAAAGCATTCATACTACAGAAGTGCAAAGAATAGGCACCAATATTTGTTGGCACAAATGCAGGATATACCTGTTGGAAGGAATATTTATGTATTTTGCAATATTTCCCTTTTTGCCAACATTTCTATTTAATTTTCAAACACACTGTATTCACTAAATAATTAATAAACTAATTTTAACTTATAGCATAAATAGAGAACACACTGACTTTAATATACCAAACACTGTGCACTCACAGCTCTAGTTCTCTTAGTTTTTGTTCTCATTGCTTAAGTGCTTAAAATCAGACATAAACGGGCTATTAAATTTCAGGGACATTTTCAGGGACAGCCAGAGGTCCTGTGTGCGGGCTTTGCTGTTACAGATTACAAATCCTGACCATTTGTTTTTGCCCATCAGTAAATGGATGTCACAAAAAGCAAAACTACTGTATGTAAATTGTCAGACATGCTATACAATGACAGTGTCATATTGCTTCAGTTATAATCACTGTTTACTTACCAGCAAAGGCAAAACCAAAGATCGGTTTCAATCTGTGTAACAAAAGACAAAGAACAAAAATACAGAATGAGACAACTCAAATCAGCGTCAGTCAATACTGCATTACTTTCGGTAGTCAAAAAGAGTCAGTTAACTTCTGTGTTTACTACAGCTGGAATACAAACAACAACTGTCCTCTGTTTTCTTTTTTCTACACCTTATTAAAGATAACCATGTTCATTAAAAGGTAATATGTGGTTTCATCCATTTGCAATAAGCCACACAAGTTTCTTAGTCATGTTAAACTCTAATAGTCTAAGGAGCTTGGAAAGAAAGTGTCTGGACTTCTTCACTGAAGAAGCTTCCTAGATGTGAAGAGGTGAAACGTCTTCTTGAAGTACAATGACCTGAATGACTGAGAACCTTCACAGTCATAATGCTCTAATACTTTGCTGCTATTAGATAACGTAGTCAATATCATAAGCAATTATTTGCTACACGTATCACTGCACACTTTATCAAATGGTGACATGACAATTTCAAAGCAAGCAACAATCATAAATGAAAGCTTGAATGATATGTTTTTTTTTTTAATCTGGTTTTAACATTTGAGCTGGCCTACATTCAAATTCTGCTGCCTAAAAATATTATCAATTGCATACACCATCATTTAGTATAATACATGCTGTTGTTTTAAAACAAATATCTACATACTATATTAATAATATTAATGGCCCACTGCTGCATTTTATTTATTTGAAGTTAGCCCCTTTTTGTTTTTAATTTCATTCATGTTCCATAAAGAGAGAAGTGTCACAGACCTCCAGATTTTGGTTCTATTTAAAAGTAGGCCTGCACAAACAAACATTTGTTAAACAGTTCTTAAGAATTAAAAAGTCAACTCTTATGAGGGTTGTTATTGTTCTTACATTAACTGTGTGTTTTATCCTCAGTCTCCCTTCCCGTAATTAACCTGCAACACAGACACACACGCATACAAGCACGTGACTCTTTTTCTCCCGCTGATCAGCCAGAGGCTCCTATTAAGTCGCCACACCTGGTGCTTCAGCAGTTATTGGTTCTAAGATGGCGGTTACCTTTACAACCTGAAGAATGAGCCTGTTTTAACCAACCTACCTACCTACCGATTTGTGAGGAGTAGAACTAACTGCACCTTCTGTAACAGTCTCACAAACACTAACACACCAAATGAAGCTAATAAAACAACACTAACTGTAGTTTACAGGCAAATGAACCGTCTTCATTTCACACCGGGCTAATAGGAGCTAGGCATTAGCATTGGGTTGTTAGCATTAGCTCATAAAACACTCCCTTTAATAATACAACTTTTTACTAAAAAAGCATTCATTGTGTTACTGTAATCAGAGTTATACTTCGACTGGATTTATAAGTCACTAACAAAAGCTCAAACAGCTTATAAACATTTCTTTACAGAGAAGAGAAGCAGAGAAGTAGCTCTTACCACAGCGATGGGGGAAGTGGGCGGAGACGTGCGAGTGAGCCGGAGTCGTAAAAAAAAAAAGGAGGCATTTACTGGTAGTGGGAAATCCCGCCAGTACAAAAAGTTGGCGAAGAAAATGTAAAAAATATATGTAAATGTATTATTATATGAGATTTATTTGCTACAGAAAAAAACTAGCAGAATTTGAAGTATATAAATTGAATAAATATTCCAAACAGGATTATTAGAATTTAAAATAATGGTTAAAATTCATTAATAAATATAAGGTTATTATGTAAAAATGTAATATATATCAATACATTTATTTAACTGACCAATACCAAGGAGCTGGTGATGGAGTGCACAAGACCTAAAAAAAACAGTGCAGGACAGTCTGCAATGATGGGGAGTTAGACATTGTGCAGAGCAGATGAGGAGGAAGTTGTATTCTAAAATGGAGTACAATTAACACAGTCACCTAAGCATAAGATAAGATGGCCTTTATTAGTCCCACAGGTGGGAAATTTGTTTTGTTACAGCAAAAGTGCAAAGTTATGTAGCAGAAATTAGAAAACACTGGAATGCAATAAAATACAATAAAATAAAATAAAATACTATATACAATAGAATAAAATAGAATAGAATAATATATACAATAGAATAAAATAGAAATACAAATACTATATACAACTGAGTAGGAAAATACAAAAACACAACTTCGTCAGAAGAAGAATTGCACGTATAGCAGTCTTATTGCACATGTGTGGGTTTGTGTGTTTGATCAGCTGCAAAAGTCTTTATTGTAGAGTCTGACAGCAGTGGGGAGGAAAGACCTGCGAAATCTCTCCGTCCCACACCGTGGGTGCCGCAGTCTCCCACTGAAGGAGCTGCTCAGTGCTGTCACAGTCTCATGCATGGGGTGGGAGATGTTGTCCAACAGGGATGACAGCTTAGCCACCATTCTCCTGTCACTCACCACCTCCACTGGGTCCAGAGGGCATCCTAGAACAGAGCTGGCCCTTCGGATCAGCCTGTTCAGTCTCTTCCTGTCCCCAGCAGAGATGCTGCCCCCCCAGCAGACCACACCATAAAAGATGGCTGAGGCCAAGCATCCTCACAGGACAGCAGAAAGTGCAGTAACAGGTTCCTCTCACTGAGGTATTCTGAGCTAAATGGACTTGGCACCACTCGTTTACCTGTGCTACAGTGAGGCAAAGGTGTGGTTGTCTACAACAAGTCTGTGTTCAGCAAAGGCTTTAAAGACAACCATGTAAAACTATAAATAAATAACATAGCAGTTATACTTAGTCTTTTCAAAGCAGCCCTCTCTATAAACGCACATTTTTCATATAAATATAACCTTTTTACCACAAATACTATATTTAGCAGAAATATTGTGATTTGGCAGAAATACTATGCTTTGGAACAAATACCAAGATTTGGCAGAAATACAGTAATAATATAACATAGTAGAAATACTGTTATTTTGTGGAAATACAATGCTTTGGCACAAATACCATGATATGGCAAAAATGCTATGATTTAGCAGAAATACTATGGTTGAGCAGAAGTACTAAGATGTAGTAAAAGTACTTTGATTTAAGAGAAATACAATTATGGAGGAGTAATACTTTAAAATGGGAAAAATATTGATACACACACACACACACACACACACACACATACACAGAGCCTAAAGGGAACAGTATTTGTGCCATGGAGTGTTAACAAGAATCTGAGGTCCATATTAGAAAAGCTGCTAAAATCATAAACTTTGCAGAATTGTAATAAATGATCAATATGAATTACTGGTCTGTGATAGTATATTAATTTGTAAGGAAAAAAAAATGTTGACCAAGGTGGAATTGAACCCGCGATCTTTGGGCTGCCAACCGGTGTCATTACCAACTGCGCCACTGGGAAAGAGAGCGGCAGCAGCTTGGAAAACAGGGAGATGAGCAGTCAGAATTAGATCGCGGTGAGAGGCGTAAAACACCGTTTTTTGGAGTTACAAAACATCGTGTAACTCAAAAACTAGGTGGAATAGAAGCACAATTCTTCTTGCACTGGGCGAATCAGCAGAATTTGGTGAACTTTAACTGCGATTTTCATTGCTCTTTGTACCTCAGTCACGGAGATATGACGAGAGAATAAACGGCTTCATTTTAAGAGTTTGAAAAGTGAGAGGAGGACAGATTTCCAACCCTCAAACAAACGTAATTTATGGCTCAACAGTAAGATGACTGTAAAAACTGCTCTATGATTTACATGAAATACTTTAATTTAGCAGAAATTCTATAATCTAGCAAAAAGGACTACAGCATAGCAGAAATTCTATCATTGAGCAGAATTACTAGGATTTAGCACAAACACTATGATTTGGCTCAAAAACCTTTATTTTGCAGTTATGCTGTGATTTGGCAGAAATACTATGCTTTGGAAGAATTACCAAGATTTGGCAGAAATACTATGAGCAGTAATAATATAACATAGTAGAAATACTGTTATTTTGTGGAAATACTATACTTTGGCACAAATACCATGATTTGGCAAAAATAGTATGATTTAGCAGAAGTACTAAGATGTAGTAGAAGTAGAAGGGGTGAAAAAACTCACAATTCTGCTGAAATGGGGTGAAGAAGAGGTGTTGGGGTCTTGAGAAGAGTTAAATAAGTTGAACTGATATGTTTGGGTACAAATACTATGATTTGCAAACAACTCCTGAGATTTGATTGAAATAATATGATTTAGAAGAAATATTATGACTTTGTACAAATACAATGTTTTGGCACAAATACTATGATTTGGTTCGAATGCTATGATTTGAAACAAATACTATGATTTAGTAGAAATACTATGATTTACCAGAAGTACAATGTTTCTGCAAAAATACTATGATTTTGCAGAAATACTATGCCTTAGTAGTAATACTATAACATCACAGATATATGATGATTTTGCAGACATTCTGGTTTTACACAAATACTATAATGTGGCAGTATACTATGTTTTAGCACAAATACTATGATTTGCTATAAATACTATGATTTGGCACATATAATATATTCAGCACATATACTATAACAAAACAGAAAGTCTACGACTTAGTAGTAATACTATAACATAATAGATATACTGTGATTTTGCAGACAGTCTATGTTTTTGCACAACTGGTACAATATGGCAGAAATACTATGATTTGGCACAAGTACTATGCTTTAGTACAAATACTCTTATTGGCAGAAATACTATGCCTTAGTAGTAATACTATAACATAACAGAAATACTGTGATTTTGCAGACATAGTATGTTTTAGCACAAATACTACGATTTTGCTCAAATACTATGACATTGCCGTAATACTATGATTTTGAAGGAATACTATGATTTGGTAGAAATACTATGCCTTAGTAGTAATACTATAACATAGAAGATATAATGTGATTTTGCAGACATGGTATGTTTTTGCACGAATACTACGATTTCGCTCAAATACTATGAAATTGCAGTAGTACTATGATTTTGAAGGAATACTATGATTTGGCAGAAATACAATACCTTAGTAGTAATACTATAACATAACAGATATACTGTGAATACTTTCTGCAGAAAAGACGGAGAGAAGCAATCACAGTAGCTGCTCATCTCACTGAGCCAAAGCAGTTCTTGTCCCAACAAGAGATATGATGAGAGAAAAAATATGCAGGGGGGCCGAAGAAGCTGAATTGTTGTGAAAAGAGGGGAAGAAGCACAACTGTATGCTCGAAACAGGTGAAAATGCTGAAATAGTGTTGAAAAGAGGTGAAAAAGCTGAAATTCTTCTGAAAGAGCAGAACAGGCTGAAAATTTTCAGCTACTCATTGAGCCAAACTGGTTCTCACATAACTGAAAAAAGGTGAAAAAGTTGAAAATTCTGATAAAAACAACAGAAGAGGCGGAGATTTGTGCTGATAAGAGGTGAAAATGCGAACTTTCTGCTGAAAAGAGGCAGAACAACCTGGTTCTGCTCAATTTCACCAATCAGAGGTACTGCTTCTGTCTGCTTCATCAGGCTGTGTACTTGTATGTATTTCTGCCATGGAGCGTCAAGAAGAATCTGAGGTCCATATTAGAAAAGCTGCTAAAATCATAAACTTTGCAGAATTGTAATAAATGATCAATATGAATTACTGGTCTGTGATAGTATATTAATTTGTAAGGAAAAAAAAATGTTGACCAAGGTGGAATTGAACCCGCGATCTTTGGGCTGCCAACCGGTGTCATTACCAACTGCGCCACTGGGAAAGAGAGCGGCAGCAGCTTGGAAAACAGGGAGATGAGCAGTCAGAATTAGATCGCGGTGCGAGGCGTAAAACACCGTTTTTTGGAGTTACAAAACGTCGTGTAACTCCAAAAAACGGTGGGATAGAAGCACAATTCTTCTTGCACTGGGCGAATCAGCAGACTTTGGTGAACTTTGACTGCGATTTTCATTGCTCTTTGTACCTCCGTCGCGGCGATATGACGAGAGAAGAAAGGGCTTCATTTTCGGAGTTTGATAAGTGAGAGGAGGACAGATTTCCAACCATCAAACAAACGTAATTTATGGCTCAACAGTAAGATGACTGTAAAAACTGCTCTATGATTTACATGAAATACTTTAATTTAGCAGAAATTCTATAATCTAGCAAAAAGGACTACAGCATAGCAGTAATTCTTTCACTGAGCAGAATTACTAGGATTTAGCACAAACACTATGATTTGGCTCAAAAACCTTTATTTTGCAGTTATATTTTGATTTGGCAGAAATACTATGCTTTGGAAGAATTACCAAGATTTGGCAGAAATACTATGAGCAGTAATAATATAACATAGCAGAAATACTGTTATTTTGTGGAAATACTATACTTTGGCAAAAATAGTATGATTTGGCAAAAATACTATGATTGAGCAGAAGTACTAAGATGTAGTAGAAGTACTTTGATTTAGCACAAATACTATTATGGAGGAGTAATACTTTAACATGGGAGAAATATTGATATACACACACACATACACATAGAGCAAAGTGTACAGGGGCTGTTAAGAGTCTGGGCTTGGTATATCTAGGTCAGCTAAATTGGCTGCACCTGCTGTAATCAGCACTTACACACACAGACACAGAGAGAGGTATAAGTTTTCTGCAGTGTATTTCTCACATTCAGGATTCCCCTTGAACAAATGGCCATAATTTCCTAACCGTAGGGGCTAGAATGCTCATTCTGACACCGTTTTGTTCAGAAGAGATGGAGGAATCTGCAGGTCTTCATAATTCAGAGATAAAATATAAATTATTGACGATATATGACTTGTAATACACTGTAACTGAGTAGAGGCAAAACAAAACTGCCTTGACTTGGCCTCAAACAACGTTTTGTAACTCTAAATCTATAAGAAGCATCAAAATCATTCTTTCACCGTAAGAAACAGCAGGCTTTGTTGAACAGTCATGGGAATTTTCAGGTCTCTGTGGAAATCCATCAAAAAGATATGACGAGAGAAAAAAGTGCCTCATTTCCAGAGTTTGAAATCTGAAGAGATCTGAGCAAGGCACGAATTTCCTACTCTCAAACATATGCAATTCATGGCCAAACGGTAATAGGTGAGAAAAAAATTCTTGAATTGTGAGCATCAGTGACGTCTGAAGATATATTGGCACAAGCCTCATGTCTCAACTCTGTTTTGTTAAGGAGATATGACGATTTGAAAATGCCTCTCATTAGAGAAATCCAGCGGTGATTTTGAACAAACTCTCCATTGACTTTGTATTGAGACTTTTCCGATCTTGTGTTGGTCTGAGGAGATTTGCCAAAATTCTATAAATCCCACAACAATGATAGTGACATTTTCGGAAAGCCAGCAAAAATACCTACGTTTTGATGTATAATGTGTGGGAGTTGAGTGGAAATTGAGCGAGTAGCAAGAAGTTGTTCGGACATGAAGAGAAAATTCAGAACAGAGCAGCCCTCACTCTGAGTTAATTGCATAGCAACCATAGCAACACATGTATTTTCTGAAAAATCACAATTTTGCAACTGAAAACTTAAAGAGGTATAAAATTAAAATGGTAGAAGATCTGAAAAAGCTGAATCACTCAGGAATAGCCCAATAATCTGAGAACATTTTAAAGATTGAATGGAGTTTCTAGGTGAAAGTATGACAAAGTAGTTAAGTTTCAAAGACAAGCAAGTTTTAGCAGAATTGTGGAAGTTTCCCATTCATTTCAATAGGACAAATTAAAGGAAAAAAGTGTAATATTTTAATAAGTATAACAGTAATAAACACCAAAAGTCATAGCAGGAATTAGCAGAAAGAGCAGAACAGTTTAGAGTTTGAACGGAGAAAATCGGCTGAAAACTGAGGCAGTAGTTAAGTGCCAAAAACGCACGGAAGCAACTAGTAAATAGAAAGTTTTGCGCTGAGCAGGATTCGAACCTGGCCCTCGTGGATTCAAGGCAGCTACTCATCTCACTGAGCCAAAGTCATTGTCTCACAAAAGAGGAGGAGAGAGTGACAATTCTGCTAAAATGAGCAGAAGCTGCTCATTTTTTTTGTGCTGAGAGAAGAGGCGAAAACGCTGAAAATTTTGCAGAAAAGAGATAAATCAGCAGAATTTCTGCAGAAAAGAGGTAGAACAAAAGAGAAAACTGGAAACAGGTTTTACCATGACCGGGATTTGAACCTGGCCCTTCTCATCTCTTGGCAGCTGCTCATCTCACTGAACCAAACTCATTCTCGCAAAAAAACAAGAGATGGAGAAACGGACAATTTTGCTAAATGAGCAGAAGCTGCTGAGAACTGTGCTGAGAAGAAGTGAAAAGGCTGAAAATTTTGCAGAAAAGAGGTGAATCAGCAGAATTTCTGCAGAAAAGAGGTAAAGAAGCAATAAGTTGCGCTGAAAAGAGATGAATCAGCAGAATTTCTGCTCAAAAGAGTTTTTTTTCTGAAAACAGCTGAGATTTGTGCTGAGAAGAGGTGAAAGGCTGAACATTTTGCAGAAAAGAGGTGAATCAGCAGAATTTCTGCAGAAAAGAGGCAAAGAAGCAGAACCTTGCGCTGAAAAGAGATGAATCACCAGAGTTTCTAATAAATAAAGAAATGAAATGAAAGAACAACCTGGTTCTGCTCATTTTCACCAATCAGAGGTACTGCAAAAAGTTGTATGGTGGTGAAAACAAAATGTTGCCCTGAGCAGGATCCGAACCTGGCCCTACCAGGCTCAAAGCAGCTACTCATCTCACTGACCCAAACACATTCTCACAGAGAAGACGTGGACAGACTGACAATTCTCCTGAAATGAGCAGAAGCTGCTGAGAATTGTGCTGATAAGAGGTGAAAAGGCTGAAAATTTTGCAGAAAAGAGGTGAATCAGAAGAATTTCTGCAGAAAAGAGGCAAAGGAGCAGAAAGCGTGCGCTGAAAAGAGATGAATCAGCAGAGTTTCTGCTGAAAAGTTTTTTTTTTTGAAAACAGCCCCAAAAATGGAATTTGTGCTGAAAAGGGGTGAAAAAATGAAAATTTTGCTGAAAAAGGGTGAAGAAGGTAAAGTATACCAAATCAAAGTATTTGTGCCAAAACATAGTGTTTCTGCCATATTGTGGTATTTGTGCCACAAAAGTTACTACATTACAACATGAATACGGATTAAAGATGAAAGAAACTGGCAACAAATTCCTCCACTACAAACCAGTCTGATACCACTTCTTTGCAGTGTTCACTAAGGCACTACCCAAAAGGCGCCACAAGAGGGCACTCCAACACAAGAGATGAGCAGAATTTCTGCTGAAAAGAGGCAGAAGGTTCTGTATGTAGAAAAAGAAACACTGTTGAACCATGTGTGAAATAAATAAAGAAATGAAATGAAAGAACAACCTGGTTCTGCTCAAATTCACCAATCAGAGGTACTGCCTCTGTCTGCTTCATCAGGCTGTGTACTTGTTTCTGCCATGGAGCGTTAACAAGAATCTGAGGTCCATATTAGAAAAGCTGCTAAAATCATAAATGTTTGCAGAATTGGGAAAGAGAGCGGCGCCTGGAAAACAGGGTGATGAGCAGTCAGAATTAGATTGCGGTGAGAGGCTTAAAAACGCCGCTTTTTGGAGTTATAAAACGTCGTGTAACTCAAAAACTAGTTAGACTAGAAGCATAATTCTTGTACTGGGTGAATCAGCGGACTTTGGTGTACTTTGACTGTGATTTGCATTGCTCTTTGTACATCTGTCGCTGAGATATGACGAGAGAAGAAAGGGCAGACCTCAGATATGATTGGCTGGCTGGGAAGCCGTGCAGGCCCTGATTTGTAAATTTGAATGTTGCATCCCTAAGATAAGATTGGCTGGGCAAGAAGCCGTGCAGGCCCTGATATGTAAATTTGAATGCCTCAGTCCTCACAGAGGATTGGCTGCCTGGGGACCTGGCAGAAATATATAGAAATACTATGATTAAGCATAAATACTACATTTAGCAGAAATACTATATTAAGCACAAATCCTATAATAAGCAGAAATACTATATCAAGCAATATAAATATCCTATAAAAATCCTATAAAAAGCAAAAATACTGTACTATGATTTGGTAGAAAAACTATAATTAATGAGAAATACTAAATTTAGCAAAAATCTTATAAAACAGCAGAAATGCTATGATTTAGCACAATAGTAATAACTTAAACAGAAAAATTGGAAAAGCAAAATGGACAGCTGAAAAAATGCTGAACATGCTAAGGGTCCTTCAAATATACTTGTTAAATGAAAAAAAATCGATAAAAAAATATATAACAGCCACACAATCACAAATATGGACACATATGGAAACACACATGCACAGAGACACACACACACACACACACTCACAGGATCCAATTCAGTCAACCAGTCTAAATATATTGAATTTGAATCTTACAATGAGATCATCCCATAAAAAGGCTTTCTCTCTCTCTCTCTCTCTCTCTCTCTCTCACACACACACACACACACACACACACACACACACACACACACACACACACACACACACAAGATCCAATTCAGTCAACCAGTCTAAATATATTGAATTTGAATCTTACAATGAGATCATCCCATAAAGAGGCTTTCTCTCTCATCTCTCGCTCTCTCCTCTCTCTCTCACACACACACACACACACACACACACACACACACACACACACACACACAAGATCCAATTCAGTCAACCAGTCTAAATATATTGAATTTAAATCTTACAATGAGATCATCCCATAAAAAGGCTCTCTCTCTCTCTCTGTCACACACACACACACACACACACACACACACACACACACACACACACACACAAGATCCAATTCAGTCAACCAGTCTAAATATATTGAATTTGAATCTTACAATGAGATCATCCCATAAAAGGCTTTCTCTCTCTCTCTCTCACACACACACACACACACACACACACACACACACACACACACGATCCAATTCAGTCAACCAGTCTAAATATATTGAATTTGAATCTTACAATGAGATCATCCCATAAAAAGGCTTTCTCTCTCTCTCTCTCTCTCTCTCTCTCTCTCACACACACACACACACACACACACACACACACACACACACACACACACACACACACACACACACACACACACACACACACACACACACACACACACACAGGGAGAGAAGTAAGTTTCTAGCTCAGTCAAGCAGCCTGGGAGCTGCTGAATTTGAATCCACCAATCAGAGAGCCTGTGCACTTTCCTGCCAAAACAGGTGCACGCAGCACAGAGAGACACAGGACTTTTGCAGTCTATTTCTCATAATGACGACTCCCCTCAAACAAATGACCATAATTTCCTAACCGTAGGGGCTAAAACAGTCATTCTTAGACCATTTTATTCAGAAGACATTTAAAAAAATAAAATATGAAATATTAGAGATATATGACATAGATGATTGGTGGGCTTAGAAGCCATGAAGGTCCCAATATTCAAATTTAAATGTGCCACGACTCAGATATGATTGGCTGGCTGGGAAGCCATGAAGGAACAATATGAAATTTAAATGTGCCAGGACTCAGATATGATTGGCTGGCTGGGAAGCCATGAAGGTCCCAATATGCAAATTTGAATGTGCCAGGACTCAGATATGATTGGCTGGCTGGGAAGCCGTGCATGACTTGATATGTCAATTTGAAAATTACAGTCCTCACAGAGGATTGGCTTCCTGAGGAGCTGGCAGGAATACATAGAAATACTATGATTACCCAGAAATACTGCGTTTAGTAGAAATACTATGTTTTAGCACAAATACTATAATTAAGCAGAAATATTATATTAAGTACAAATCCTATAAAATAGCAGAAATAGTATGATTTAGCACAAATGCTGTATTTAGCACAAATCTTATAAAATAGCAGAAATAGTATGATTTAGCAGAAATGCTGTATTTAGCACAAATACTGAAAAGCAGCACAAATGCTATGACTTAGCACAATAGTAATAACTTAAATAGAAAAATTGGAAAAGCAAAATGAACAGCTGCAAAAAGTCCCACAAGCACAGAGAGACACACACAGGATCAAATTCAGTCAACCAGTCTAAATATATTGAATTTAAATCATACAATAAGATGCTCCAATAAAACTCTCTCTCGCCTCTCTCTCTCTCTCTCTCTCTCTCACACACACACACACACACACACACACACACACACACACACACACACACACAGGAGAGAAAATCAAGTTTCTAGCTCAGTCAAGCAGCCTGGGAGCTGCTAAATTTGAATCCACCAATCAGAGAGGCTGTGTACTTTTTCCCGCCAAAACAGGTGCAGCCGTTTTACACACAGAGCACAGAGACAGGATTTCTGCAGTGAATTTCTCATACTGAGGATTCCTCTCAAACAAATGGCCATAATTTCCTAACCGTAGGGGCTAGAATGGTCATTCTTACACCGTTTTGTTCAGAAGAGATGGGGGAATCTTAAAGTGTTGACACTTTATCATTAAAATATGAATTATTGAAGATATTTGACTTCTAATGCACCATAACTGAGTAGAGGCAAGCGAAAACTGCCTTGACTTGCCCTCAAACAACGCTTTCTAACTCTAAATCTATTTGGAGTATTGATATCATTCTTTCACCGTAAGAGACAGCAGGCTTTGGTGAACAATCATGGAAATTTTCAGGTCTCTGTGGAAATCCATCAAAAAGATATGACGAGAGAAAAAGTTGTTCATTTCAGAGTTTGAAATCTGAAGAAATCTGAGCGAAGGACGAATTTCCTACCCTCAAACAAGTCTAACTCATTTCAGAACGGTAATAGGTGAGAAAAAATTCTTGAATTGTGAGCGTCAGGAGTGTCTGAAGATATACGGGGACAAGCCTCATGTTTTAACATCGCTTCGTTAAGGAGATATGACGATTCGAATATGCCTGTCATTACAGAAATCAAGCGATGATTTTGAACAAACTCTCCATTGACTTTCTATGGAGAGTTTTGCGACTTTGTGTTGGTCTGAGGAGATTTGCCAAAATTCTATAAATCTCACAACAATGATGGTGACATTTTCTGAAAGCCAGCAAAAATACCTACGTTTTGATGTATAATTTGTGGAAGTTGAGTGAAAATTGAGCAAGTAGCAAGAAGTTGTTCGGACATGAAGAGAAGACTGCGAAACCTACAGTGGCACACTGGAAGCCAAGTGCATAGCAACCATAACAACGCATGTATTTTGTGAAAAATCACAAAAATGAAAGTCAAAACTTAAAGAGGGATAAGATGAAAACGGTAACAGATATGAAAAAGCTGAATCATTCATGAATAGCCCAATAATTTGTGAACATTTTAAAATTTGAATGGTTGTTCTAGGCGAAAGTATGAGAATGTAGTTAAGTTTCAAAAACAAGCAAGTTTTAGCAGAATTGTGGAAGTTTCCCATTCATTTCAATGGGACAAATTAAAGGAAAAAAGCTTAATATTTTAAAAAGTATAACAGCATAAAATACCAAAAGTCATAGCCATCATTAGCAGAAATAGCAGAATAGTTTAAAATTTGAACGGTGAAAATCGGCTGAAAATTGTTAAAGTAGTTAAGTGCCAAAAAACGTACAAAAAGTGGCAACTAGAATAATAAAGTATAAAGAATAAAGAGAAACAGGAACTCAATAGTGTGGATGCATAAAGCATCCACACAATAAAAGAAACAGGAACTCAATAGTGTGGAAGTTTTTAGGGCATCCACACAACTAGAAAAATTTGCATTTCCTGCGAAAATGCTGTGTGGATGCCGGAACGCTGAAGCTGTCTGCTGAAAATGACTGAAAAAGATGAAAAACTGCAAAAATTGTATGGCAGTAAAGAAACTGAAAAATTATGCTGAAAACAAGTGAAAAAACAGAAACTTTTGCTGAAAAGAGGTGAAAAGGCAAAAATTCTGCTTCAAAGGGGTACAGAAGTTCAAATGTCTACTGAAAAGAGGAGAGGTGAAAAGGTTTCCTCTGAAATGAGCAGAAGATACTGAGATTTGTATTGATAAGAGGTGAAAGGCTGAAAATTCTGCTTAAAATAGGTGAATCAGCAGAATTTCTAATGAAAAGAGGTAAAGAAGTAGAACGTTGCACTGAAAACAGGTGAATCAGCAGAATGTCTGCTAAAAAGAGATTTCTGTTGAAAACACCTGAAAAAGCTGGAATTTGTGCTGAAAAGGGGTGAAAAAACTCACAATTCTGCTGAAACGGGGTGAAGAAGAGGTGTTGGGCTGTTGAGAAGAGCTAAATAAGTTGAACTGATATGTTTGGGTACAAATACTATGATTTGGCAATAATACTGCGTTTTAGCACAACTCCTGAGATTTGATTGAAATACTATGATTTAGAAGAAATATTATGACTTTGTACAAATACAATATTTTGGCACAAATACTATGATTTGGCAGAAATACTATTATTTAGTAGAAATACTATGATTTACCAGAAGTACAATGTTTCTGCAAAATAGTATAATTTTGAAGAAATACTATGCCTTAGTAGTAATACTATAACATCAGAGATATATGATGATTTTGCAGACATTCTGGTTTTACACAAATACTATAATGTGGCAGAAATACTATGCTTTAGCACAAATACTATGATTTGCTATAAATACTATGATTTGGCACACATACTGTATTCAGCAGATATACTATAACAAAATAGAGAGTCTACGACTTAGTAATAATACTATAACATAATAGATATACTATGATTTTGCAGACAGTCTATGTTTTTGCACAACTAGCACAATGTGGCAGAAATACTATGATTTGGCACAAGTACTATGATTTAGTAGAAATACTCTTTTGGCACAAATACTATGTTTCAGTACAAATACTATGATTTGGCAATAATACTGCGTTTCAGCACAACTACTGAGATTTGATTGAAATACTACTATTTAGAAGAAATACTATGATTTCGTACAAATACTATGTTTTGGTTCGAATACTATGATTTGCAAAAAATAGTATGATTTGCACAAGTACCATGATTTAGTACAAATACTACGAATTGGCAGAAATACTGTGACTTAGTAGTAACACTTTAACATAAAAGATATACTGTGATTTTGCAGACATAGTATGTTTTTCCACATATACTACGATTTCGCTCAAATACTATAAAATTGCAGTGATACTATGATTAGGTAGAAATACTATGCCTTAGTAGTAATACTATAACATAACAGATATACTGTGGTTTAGCAGACATAGTATGTTTTTGCACAAATACTACGATTTTGCTCAAATACTATGAAATTGCAGTAATACTTTGATTTTGAAGGAATACTATATATAGGTAGAAATACTATGCCTTAGTAGTAATACTATAACATAACAGATATACTGTGGTTTAGCAGACATAGTATGTTTTTGCACAAATACTACGATTTTGCTCAAATACTATGAAATTGCAGTAATACTTTGATTTTGAAGGAATACTATATATAGGTAGAAATACTATGCCTTAGTAGTAATACTATAACATAACAGATATACTGTGGTTTAGCAGTCATACTATGTTTTTGCACAAATACTATGAAATTGCAGTAATACTATGATTTTGAAGGAATACTATTATTTGGTAGAAATACTATGCCAAATCGTAGTAATACTATAACATAACAGATATACTGTGATTTTGCATAAGTATGTTTTTTTCACAAATACTACTATTGGGCAGAAATACTATGTTTTAGCACAAATACTATGATTTGCTATAAATACTATGATTTGGCACATATACTATATTCAGCAGATATATTATAACATAACAGAAATTCTACGACTTAGTAGTAATACTATAACATAACAGATATTTTACTTGGGCAAAAATACTATAACTTGGCACAAATACCATGATTTGGCAAAAAAATACCATGATTTGGCAGAAATACTATGATAGGGTATGAATAATATGAATAGGCACAAGTACTATGATTTAGTACAAATACTATGATTTGACAGAAATACTATGCCTTAGTAGTAATACTATAACATAACAGATATACTGTGATTTTGCAGACATAGTATGTTTTTGCACAAATACTACGATTTTGCTCAAATACTATGAAATTGCAGTAATACTTTGATTTTGAAGGAATACTATGATTTGGTAGAAATACTATGCCTTAGTAGTAATACTATAACATAACAGATATACTGTGGTTTTGCATAAGTATGTTTTTGCACAAATACTACAATTGGGCAGAAATACTATGTTTTAGCACAAATACTATGTTTTGCTATAAATACTATGATTTGGCACACATACTATATTCAGCAGATATGCTATAACATAACCGAAATTCTACGACTTAGTAGTAATTCTATAACATAATAGAAATTGTAATTGGGCACAAATATTATAATTTGGCACAAATACCATGATTTGGCAGAAAAATACCATGATTTGACACGAATATGATGATATGGCAGAAATAATACGATTGGGTACAAGTACTATGAATAGCCACAAGTACTATGATTTACTACAAATACTATGATTTGGCAGAAATACTATGATTTAGCAGAAATACTATGTTTTAACATAACTAATATCTTTTGACAGAAATTTCTGTTAAAGGTACTATTTCTGCTTTTTTAGCAGAAATACTGTAATTTGGCATAAATACTATGATTCGAGATAAATACTATGATTTGGCAGATATACTGTAATCAGCACATATACTATAACATGACATAAATTCCTCCACTTATTAGTAATACTATAACATAACAGAAATGTTATGTTTTGGCACAAAAACCATGATTTGGCAATAATACTATGATTTAGCAGAAATACTATGATTGAGCAGAAGTACTAAGATGTAGTAGAAGTACTTTGATTTAACAGAAATACTATTATGGAGGAGTAATACTTTAACATGGGAGAAATATTGATACAGACACACAAACATACACATACACAGAGCGCAAAGTGTACAGGGCTGTTAAGAGTCTGGGCTTGGTATATCTATGTCAGCTAAATTGGCTGCACCTGCTGTAATCAGATTTTGAAGGAATACTATATATAGGTAGAAATACTATGCCTTAGTAGTAATACTATAACATAACACATATACTGTGATTTAAGAGACAATATGTTTTTGCAAAAATAATACGATTTTGCTCAAATACTATGAAACTGCAGTAATACTATCATGTTGAAGGAATACTATGAGTTGGTAGAAATACTATGCCTTAGTAGTAATACTATAATATAACAGATATACTGTGATTTTGCAGACATAGTATGTTTTTGCACAAATACTACAACTTTGCTCAAATACTATGAAATTGCAGTAATACTATGATTTTGAAGGAATACTATGATGTGGTAGAAATACTATGCCTTAGTAGTAACACTATAACATAACAGTTATACTGATTTTGCAGACACAGTATGTTTTGGCACAAATACTACGATTTTGCTCAAATACTATGAAACTGCAGTAATACTATCATGTTGAAGGAATACTATGATTTGGTAGAAATACTATGCCTTAGTAGTAATACTATAATATAACAGATATACTGTGATTTTGCAGACATAGTATGTTTTGCACAAATACTACGACTTTGCTCAAATACTATGAAATTGCAGTAATACTATGATTTTGAAGGAATACTGTGATGTGGTAGAAATACTATGCCTTAGTAGTAATACTATAACATAACAGTTATACTGATTTTGCAGACACAGTATGTTTTGGCACAAATACTACGATTTTGCTCAAATACTATGAAACTGCAGTAATACTATCATGTTGAAGGAATACTATGATTTGGTAGAAATACTATGCCTTAGTAGTAATACTATAATATAACAGATATACTGTGATTTTGCAGACATAGTATGTTTTTGCACAAATACTACGATTTTGCTCAAATACTATGAAATTGCAGTAATACTATGATTTTGAAGGAATACTATGATGTGGTAGAAATACTATGCCTTAGTAGTAATACTATAACATAACAGATATACTGTGATTCTGCAGACATAGTATGTTTTTGCACAAATACTGCGACTTCTGCCATGGAGCGTTAACAAGAATCTGAGGTCCATATTAGAAAAGCTCAGAAAATCATAAAACTTTGCAGAATTGTAATAAATTAGCAATATAAATTACAGGTCTGTGTATAAATTTGTAGTGAAAAAAAAGTTGAACAAAGTGGGATTTAACCCACGACCTTTGAGCTGCAGACCCGCGTCATTACCAATTACCACCACGCCACCTGGAACAGGGGCTGGCGGCTGGAAAAAAAGGTTGATGAGCAGTCAGAAATAGATGGCGGTGAGAGGCTTAAATCGCCGTTTTTTGTAGTTACAAAACATCGTGTAACTCAAAAACTAGGTGGGATAGAAGCACAAGTCTTGTACTGGGCGAATCAGCCGACTTTTGGTGAACTTTGACTGCGATTTTCATTGCTCTTTGTACCTCCGTCGGCGGAGATATGACAAGAGAAGAAATTTTCATTTTCAGAGTTTAAAAACTGAGAGGAGGACAGATTTCCAACCCTCAAACAAACATAATTTATGGCTCAACAGTAAGATGACAGTAAAAACTGCTCACACCATGAGTGTCAGCAGTGCCGAAGATAAATTGGCAGCATGCAGATGAATCTTACAAAGAAGCTCTGAGTGAAATGTTGAGCTTGTATTTCCACCCAAGCTGGTAGGGGTGCTCTTTATTAAACACTTGCTTGTACTACAATGTGCTTCAAGGGTCAATAAAAGCATAACAGAACTCACTTATGGTACTGCATTCTTCCTATAAAACAATAACTGTCAGTGACTTTGTACCGTAGTATAAACACAGCATTCAAGACAACAGTTAAAAGTAACGTAACCATAAACAATGAAACAAGAACATCTAAACAGCAGCACATGTCCCAAGGCATGATGGGAGAGAACTAGCTGTTCCCCAACACGCCACATTATTTATGAATTATGATTTGGCAGAAACACTGGGACTTGGTATAAGTAGTATGATTTACATGAAATACTTTGACTTAGCAGAAATTCTATAATCTAGCAAAAACCACTTCAGCATAGCAGAAATTCTATGATTGAGCAGAATTACTAGGATTTAGCACAAACACTATGATTTGGCTCAAAAACCTTTATTTTGCAGTTATATTGTGATTTGGCAGAAATACTATGCTTTGGAACAAATACCAAGATTTGGCAGAAATACTATGAGCAGTAATAATATAACATAGCAGAAATACTGTTATTTTGTGGAAATACTATGCTTTGGCACAAATACCATGATTTGGCCAAAATACTATGATTTAGCAGAAATACTATGATTGAGCAGAAGTACTAAGATGTAGTAGAAGTACTTTGATTTAACAGAAATACTATTATGGAGGAGTAATACTTTAACATGGGAGAAATATTGATACAGACACACAAACATACACATACACAGAGCCTAAAGGGAACAGTGGCTGTTGAGAGTCTGGGCTTGGTATATCTAGGTCAGCTAAATTGGCTGCACCTGCTGTAATCAGCACTTACACACACAGACACAGAGACAGCTATGAGTTTTCTGCAGTGTATTTCTCACATTCAGGATTCCCCTCGAACAAATGGCCATAATTTCCTAACCGTAGGGGCTAGAACGCTCATTCTGACACCGTTTTGTTCAGAAGAGATGGGGAATCTGCAGGTCTTCATAATTCAGAGATAAAATATAAATTATTAAAGATATATGACGTGTAATACGCTGTTGCTGAGTAGAGGCAAAGCAAAACTGTCTTGACTTGCCCTCAAACAACGTTTTGTAACTCTAAATTTATATGGAGCATCAAAATCATTCTTTCACCGTAAGAAACAGCAGGCTTTGGTGAACAGTCATGGAAAGTTTCAAGTCTCTCGAAATCCATCAAAAGATATGACGAGAGAAAAAGTGCCTCATTTCCAGAGTTTGAAATCTGAAGAGATCTGAGCGAGAGACAAATTTCCTATCCTCAAACAAATGTAAATCATGGCCAAACGGTAATAGGTGAGGAAAATACTCTTGAATTGTGAGCATCAGGAGAGTCTGAAGATATATTGGCACAAGCGTCATGTCTCAACTTTGTTTCGTTAAGGAGATATGACGATTTGAAAATGCCTCTCATTAGAAAAATTCAGCGGTGATTTTGAACAAGCTCTCCATTGACTTTCTATGGAGAGTTTTCAGACCTTGTGTTGCTCTGAGGAGATTTGCAAAAATCTGTAACTCCCACAAGAATGATAGTGACATTTTCTGACAGCCAGCGAAAAAAACCTACGTTTTGATGTATAATTTTGTGGGGGTTGAGTGGAAATTGAGCGAGTAGCAAGAAGTTGTTCAGACATGAAGAGAAAATTCAGAACAGACCAGCCCTCACTCTGAGTTAATTGCATAGCAACCATAGCAACGCATGTATTTTCTGAAAAATCACAATTTTGCAACTGAAAACTTAAAGATGTATAAAATTAAAACAGTAGAAGATCTGAAAAAGCTGAATCACTCAGGAATAGCCCAATAATCTGAGAACATTTTAAAGTTTGAATGGAGTTTCTAGGTGAAAGTATGAGGAAGTAGTTAAGTTTCAAAAACAAGCAGGTTTTAGCAGAATTGTGGAAGTTTCCCATTCATTTCAATGGGACAAATTAAAGGAAAAAGTGTAATATTTTAAAAGTATAATAGTAATAAACACCAAAAGTCATAGCACCCATAAGCAGAAAGAGCAGAACAGTATAGAGTTTGAACGGAGAAAATCGGCTGAAAACTGCTTAAGTAGTTAAAGTCCAAAAAACGTACGGAAGCAACTTGAAAAAGAACTAGAAAAATTTGCATTTCCTGCGAAAATGCAGTGTGGATGCTGTAATGCTGAAGCTGTCTGCGAAACTAGCAGAAAAAGCTGAAAAGTTGCAGAATTTGTAAAAGCTTTGCAGAAGCAAAGGAACTTTGCTAAAATGTAGTAACTTAGCAGAACTGCAATATCTTAGAGGAAACATAATACTTGGCAGAAATACAATAGCATAGCAGAACTTAGCAGAAATATTGTAACTTACCAGAAACACGATAACTTCTCAAAAATACAAGAATTTCGGAGAAATAGTATAAGATAACAGAAAGAATATATTTAGGCAAACATTCTTAAACATTACAGAAATACTATGATTTAGAAAAACAGTACAACATAGCAGAAATGCTGCGATTTACCAGAGACACTGTAATTTACTATTAATATTGAAATTTTTTTTAAAAATACTATGTTTTAGCACAAATACTGTAATTTGACAGAAATACTATCATTCGGCAGAAATACTATGTTTCAGCAGAAATACTCTGGTTTAGCACAAATATTATAACATAGCAGTAATACAATTATATAGCAGAAATGCATATATTTAGAAAGAAAAATATAATATAGTAGAAATACTATGATTTAGCAGAAATACTGTAATCAGCACATATACTGTAACATGACAGAAATTCCTCCACTTAGTAGTAATACTATAACATAAAACAAATGTTATGATTTGGCACAAAAACCATAATTTGGCAAAATACTATGATTTAGCAGAAATACTATGATTGAGCAGAAGTACTAAGATGTAGTAAAAGTACTTTGATTTAACAGAAATACAATTATGGAGGAGTAATACTTTAAAATGGGAGAAATATTGATACACACACACACACAGAGCCTAAAGGGAAGAGTATTTGTGCCATGGAGTGTTAAGAAGAATCTGAGGTCCATATTAGAAAAGCTGCTAAAATCATAAAAGTTTGCAGAATTGTAATAAATGATGAATATGAATTAGTGGTCTGTGATAGTGTATTAATTTGTAGGGAAAAAAAACATGTTGCCCAAGGTGTAATTGAACCCACGACCTTTGGGTTGCAGACCTGTGTCATTACCAACTGCGCCACTGGGAAAGAGAGCGGCGCCTGGAAAACAGGGTGATGAGCAGTCAGAATTAGATTGCGGAGAGGCGAAAAACGCTGTTTTTTGGAGTTACAAAACGTCGTGTAACTCAAAAACTACGTGGACTAGAAGCATAATTCTTGTACTGGGTGAATCAGCGTACTTTCGTGTACTTTGACTGTGATTTGCATTGCTCTTTGTACATCTGTCGCTGAGATATGACGAGAGAAGAAAGGGCAGACCTCAGATATGATTGGCTGGCTGGGAAGCCGTGCAGGCCCTGATATGTAAATTTTATATGTATGAGTCCTCACAGAGGATTAGCTGCCTGGGGACCTGGCAGAAATATATACAAATAGTATGTTTAAGCATAAATACTACATTTAGTAGAAATACTATGTTTTAGCACAAATACTATAAAATGGCAGAAATACTATAATTAAGCAGAAATACTATATTTGGCAGAAACACTATATTTAGTACAAATCTTATGAAATAGCAGAAATAGTATGATTTAGCAGAAATGCTGTATTTGGCACAAATCTCATAAAATAGCAGAAATAGTATGATTTAGCAGAAATGCTGTATTTAGCACAAATACTGAAAAGCAGCAGAAATGCTATGACTTAGCACAACAGTAATAACTTATAGAAAAATTGGAAAAGCAAAATGGACAGCTGGAAAAATCCTGAACATGCTAAGGGTCCCTCAAATCTAATTGTTAATTGAAAAAAAAAAAAAATCAAAAAAGTATAACAGTCACACAATCACAAATATGGGCACATATGGAAACACACATGCACAGAGACACACACAGGACCAAATTCAGTCAACCAGTCTAAATATATTGAATTTAAGTGATATAATAAGATACTCCCATCAAAAGGCTCTCTCTCGCTCTCTCTCTCTCACACACACACACACACACACAGAGCCTAAAGGGAAGAGTATTTGTGCCATGGAGTGTTAACAAGAATCTGAGGTCCATATTACAAAAGCTGCTAAAATCATAAAAGGTTGCAGAATTGTAATAAATGATGAATATGAATTAGTGGTCTGTGATAGTGTATTAATTTGTAGGAAAAACACATGTTGCCCAAGGTGTAATTGAACCCATGACCTTTGGGTTGCAGACCTGTGTCATTACCAACTGCGCCACTGGGAAAGAGAGCGGGTGCCTGGAAAACAGGGTGATGAGCAGTCAGAATCAGATTGGTGGACTAGAAGCCTAATTCTTGCACTGGGTGAATCAGCGTACTTTCGTGTACTTTGACTGTGATTTGCATTGCTCTTTGTACATCTGTCACTGAGATATGACGAGAGAAGAAAGGGCAGACCCCAGATATGATTGGCTGGCTGGGAAGCCGTGCAGGCCCTGATATGTATTTGTATGTATCAGTCCTCACAGAGGATTAGCTGCCTGGGGACCTGGCAGAAATATATAGAAATAGTATGATTAAGCATAAATACTACATTTTTAGAAAAACTATATTAAGCACAAATCGTATAAAAGCAGAAATACTATATTAAGCAATATAAATATCCTCTAAAAATCCTATAAAAGCAGTAAAACTGTACTATGATTTGGTAGAAAAACCCTAATTAATCAAAAATACTAAATTTGGCAGAAATGGCAGAAACACTATATTTAGCACAAATCTTATGAAATAGCAGAAAGAGTATGATTTAGCAGAAATGCTGTATTTAGCACAAATACTGAAAACAGCAGAAATGCTATGACTTAGCACAATAGTAATAACTTAAATAGAAAAATTGGAAAAGCAAAATGGACAGCTGAAAAATCCTGAACATGCTAAGGGTCCCTCAAATATAATTGTTAAATGAAAAAAAATCAGCAAAAAAAAAAAGTATAACAGTCACACAATCAGAAATATGTACACATATGGAAACACACATGCACAGAGAGACACACACAGGACCAAATTCAGTCAACCAGTTTAAATATATTGAATTTAAATCATACAATAAGATGCTTCCATAAAAACGCTCTCTCGCCCTCTCTCTCTCTCTCTCACACACACACACACACACACACACACACACACACACACACACACACAAGATCCAATTCAGTCAACCAGTCTAAATATATTGAATTTGAATCTTACAATGAGATAATCTCACACACACACACACACACACAAGATCCAATTCAGTCAACCAGTCTAAATATATTGAATTTAAATCTTACAATGAGATCATCCCAAAAAAGGCTCTCTCTCTCTCTCTCTCTCTCTCTCTCTCTCTCTCTCTCTCTCTCTCTCTCACACACACACACACACACACACACACACACACAAGATCCAATTCAGTCAACCAGTCTAAATATATTGAATTTGAATCTTACAATGAGATCATCCCATGAAAAGGCTTTTTCTCTCTCTCTCTCTCTCTCTGTCACACACACACAGACACACACACACACAGACACACAAGATCCAATTCAGTCAACCAGTCTAAATATATTGAATTTGAATCTTACAATGAGATCATCCGTAAAAAGGCTTTCTCTCTCTCTCTCTCTCTCTCTCTGTCACACACACACACACACACACACACACACACACACACACACACACACACACACACACACACACAAGATCCAATTCAGTCAACCAGTCTAAATATATTGAATTTGAATCTTACAATGAGATCATCCCATAAAAAGGCTTTCTCTCTCTCTCTCTCTCTCTCTCTCTCTGTCACACACACACACACACACACACACACACACACACACACACACACACACACACACACACACACACAGGGAGAGAGAAGTAAGTTTCTAGCTCAGTCAAGCAGCCTGGGAGCTGCTGAATTTGAATCCACCAATCAGAGAGCCTGTGCACTTTTTCCCGCCAAAACAGGTGCATGCAGCACAGAGAGACACAGGACTTTTGCAGTCTATTTCTCATAATGACGACTCCCCTCAAACAAATGACCATAATTTCCTAACCGTAGGGGCTAGAACGGTCATTCTTACACCGTTTTGTTCAGAAGAGATGGGGGAATCTTAAAGTGTTGACACTTTATCATTAAAATATGAATTATTGAAGATATTTGACTTCTAATGCACCATAACTGAGTAAAGGTAAGCTAAAACTGCCTTGGCTTGCCCTCAAACAACGCTTTCTAACTCTAAATCTATTTGGAGTATTGATATCATTCTTTCACCGTAAGGGACAGCAGGCTTTGGTGAACAATCATGGAAATTTTCAGGTCTCTGTGGAAATCCATCAAAAGATATGACGAGAGAAAAAGTGCCTCATTTCCAGAGTTTGAAATCTGAAGAAATCTGAGCGAGGGACAAATTTCCTACCCTCAAACAAACCCAATTCATGGCCAAATGGTAATAGATGAGAAAAAATTCTTGAATTGTGAGCGTCAGGAGTGTCTGAAGATATATTGGCACAAGCCTCATGTCTTAACTTCGCTTCGTTAAGGAGATATGACGATTCGAAAATGCCTCTCATTAGAGAAATCCAGCGATGATTTTGAACAAACTCTCCATTGACTTTCTATGGAGAGTTTTCAGACTTTGTGTTGGTCTGAGGAGATTTGCCAAAATTCTATAAATCCCACAACAATGATAGTGACATTTTCTGAAAGCCAGCAAAAATACCTACGTTTTGATGTATAATTTGTGGAAGTTGAGTGAAAATTGAGCAAGTAGCAAGAAGTTGTTCGGACATGAAGAGAAAATTGCCAAAGGTACAGTGGCTCACTTAGAACCAACTGCATAGCAACCATAACAACGCATGTATTTTGTGAAAATCACAAAGATGAAACTCAAAACTTAAAGAGGGATAAGATGAAAACGGTAACAGATATGAAAAAGCTGAATCATTCATGAATAGCCCAATAATTTGTGAACATTTTAAAATTTGAATGGTTGTTCTAGGCGAAAGTATGAGAAAGTAGTTAAGTTTCAAAATCAAGCAAGTTTTAGCAGAATTGCAGAAGTTTCCCATTCATTTCAATGGGACAAATTAAAGGAAAAAAGCTTAATATTTTAAAAAGTATAAGAGTTAAAAATACCAAAAGTCATAGCAGTCGTTAGCAGAAAAAGCTGAATAGTTTAAAATTTGAACGGTGAAAATCGGCTGAAAATTGTTAAAGTAGTTAAAGTCCAAAAACGTCGGAAGCAACTAGAACTAGAAAAATTTGCATTTCCTGCGAAAATGCAGTGTGGATGCTGGGCGCTGAAGCTGTCAGCTGAAACTAGCTGAAAAAGCTGAAAAGTTGCAGAAATTGTAAAAACTTTGCAGAAGCAAAGGAACGTTGCTAAAATGTAGTAACTTAGCAGAACTGCAATATCTTAGAGGAAATATAATACTTGGCAGAAATACAATAGCATAGCAGAACTTAGCAGAAATATTGTAACTTACCAGAAACACGATAACTTCCCAGAAATACAAGAATTTAGGAGAAATAGTATAAGATAACAGAAAGAATATATTTAGCCAAACATTCTTAAACATTATAGAAATACTACTCTATAGCAGAAATGATATATTTAGAAAGAAAAATATAATATAGTAGAAATACTATGATTTAGCAGAAATCCTACAATATAGCTCAATAACAATGATTTAGAACAGATACTATGATTGAGCAGAATAGTAATAACTTAAGTGAAAATATTGGAAAGGTAAAATGACAAGCTGAATAAAAAGGAACATGGTTAAGTTTGCTCAAAACTAATTTTTGTTCACCTGTGAAAAAATTAAATAAAAATACATTTAGAAATACAAATAAGAACAGCCAACAGATACACACAAAATTAAATATGGATACACAAATCAACAAATACACACAAAATCAAATATGGATACACAAATGTACAGAGAGAGACACACACACAGGGTCTATGCCAGTCAACCAGTCTGAATATATTATATTTTTATCCAACAATGAGATGCTGCCCTAAAAAGGGCTTTGTGTGTGTCTTTCTCTCTCTCTCTCTCTCTCTCTCACACACACACACACACACACACACACACACACACACACACACACACACACACACACATAGCATCAGCAAGTGAACAGGGGCTGTTAACAGCATGTTTCTAGGTCAGTCAAACAGCTGTGAGATTCTCAATTTGAATCCACCAATCAGAGGGGCTGTGTGCTTTTTCCTGCTAAAACTGGTGCACCAAGTGCAGGCTTTTACAGCACAGAGAGAGACAGGATTTTTGCAGTCTATTTCTGAGGACTCTCCTCAAACAAACAGCCATAAATTTCTAACCGTAGGGGCTAAAACGGTCATTCTTAGACCGTTGTGTTCAGAAGACATGGGAGAATCTTGAAATGTTGACCATTTAAAATAAAAATATGAAATATCATAGATATATGACATAGATGATTGGTTGTCTTAGAAGCCATGATTGCCCCAATACACAAATTTGAATGTGCAAGGCCTCAGATATGATTGGCTGGCTGGGAAGCCATGAAGGCAACAATATGCAAATTTGAATGTGCAAGCCCTCGGGTATGATTGGTTGTCTTAGAAGCCATATAAAAAGCAGTAAAACTGTACTAAGATTTGGTAGAAAAACTATAATTAATCATAAATACTATATTTGGCAGAAATACTATATTTAGCACAAATCTTATAAAATAGCAGAAATAGTATGATTTAGCACAAATGCTGTATTTAGCACAAATACTGAAAAGCAGCAGAAATGCTATGACTTAGCACAATAGTAATAACTTAAATAGAAAAATTGGAAAAGCAAAATGGACAGCGGAAAAATGCTGAACATGCAAAGGGTCCCTCAAATGTAATTGTTAAATGAAAAAAAAAATCAGGAAAAAGTATAACAGTCACACAATCACAAATATGGACACATATGGAAACACACATGCACAGAGAGACACACACACAAGATCCAATTCAGTCAACCAGTCTAAATATATTGAATTTGAATCTTACAATGAGATCATTCCATGAAAAGGCTTTCTCTCTCTCTCTCTCTCGCTCTCTCTCTCTGTCACACACACACACACACACACACACACACACAAGATCCAATTCAGTCAACCAGTCTAAATATATTGAAGTTGAATCTTACAATGAGATCATCCCATAAAAGGCTCTCTCGCCGCTCTCTCTCTCTCTCTGTCACACACACACACACACACACACACACACACACACACACACACACACGGGGGAGAGAAGTAAGTTTCTAGCTCAGTCAAGCAGCCTGGGAGCTGCTAAATTTGAATCCACCAATCACAGAGCCTGTGCACTTTTTCCCGCCAAAACAGGTGCATGCAGCACAGAGAGACACAGGATTTTTGCAGTCTATTTCTCATAGTGAGGATTCCTCTCAAACAAATGGCCATAATTTCCTAACCGTAGGGGCTAGAACGGTCATTCTTACACCGTTTGTTCAGAAGAGATGGGGAATCTTAAAGTGTTTACAATTTATCATCAAAATATGAATTATTAAAGATATTTGACTTGTAATGCACCATAACTGAGTAGAGGCAAGCGAAAACTGCCTTGACTTGCCCCCAAACAACGCTTTCTAACTCTAAATCTATTTGGAGTATTGATATCATTCTTTCACCGTAAGAGACAGCAGGCTTTGGTGAACAGTCATGGAAATTTTCAGGTCTCTGTGGAAATCCATCAAAAAGATATGACGAGAGAAAAAAGTGCCTCATTTCCAGAGTTTGAAATCTGAAGAAATCTGAGCGAAGGACGAATTTCCTACCCTCAAACAAGTGTAACTCATCTCAGAACGATAATAGGTGAGAAAATAATTCTTGAATTGTGAGCGTCAGGAGTGTCTGAAGACATACTGGGACAAGCCTCATGTTTTAACTTCGCTTCGTTAAGGAGATATGACGATTCGAATATGCCTCTCATTACAGAAATCAAGCGGTGATTTTGAACAAACTCTCCATTGACTTTCTATGGAGAGTTTTCAGACCTCGTGTTGGTCTGAGGAGATTTGCCAAAATTCTATAAATCTCACAACATTGATAGTGACATTTTCGGAAAGCCAGCAAAAATGCCTACGTTTTGATGTATAATTTGTGGAAGTTGAGTGAAAATTGAGCAAGTAGCAAGAAGTTGTTCGGACATGAAGAGAAGACTACGAAACCTACAGTGGCACACTGGAAGCCAAGTGCATAGCAACCATAACAACGCATGTATTTTCTGAAAAATCACAAAATGAAACTCAAAACTTAAAGAGGGATAAGATGAAAACGGTAACAGATATGAAAAAGCTGAATCATTAATGAATAGCCCAATAATTTGTGAACATTTTAAAGTTTGAATGGTTGTTCTAGACGAAAGTATGAGAATGTAGTTAAGTTTCAAAAACAAGCAAGTTTTAGCAGAATTGTGGAAGTTTTCCATTCATTTCAATGGGACAAAAAAAAGCATAAAAAGCTTAATATTTTAAAAAGTATAATAGCATAAAATACCAAAAGTCATAGCCATCATTAGCAGAAATAGCAGAATAGTTTAAAATTTGAGCGGTGAAAATCGGCTGAAAATTGTTAAAGTAGTTAAGTGCCAAAAAAGCGTCTGGAAGCAACTAGTAAAATAACTAGAAAATTTGCATTTCCTCTTGAAAATGCTGTGTGGATGCCTTAACGCTGAAGCTGTCTGCTGAAAAGCTGAAAAAGATGAAAAGTTGCAAAAAGTTGTATGGTGGTGAAAAAAAAAGTTTTGCGCTGAGCAGGATTCGAACCTGGCCCTCGTGGATTCAAGGCAGCTACTCATCTCACTGAGCCAAAGTCATTGTCTCACAAAAGAGGAGAGAGTGACAATTCTGCTAAAATGAGCAGAAGCTGCTCATTTTTGTGCTGAGAAGAGGCGAAAACGCTGAAAATTTTGCAGAAAAGAGATAAATCAGCAGAATTTCTGCAGAAAAGAGGTAGAACAAAAAAGAAAACTGGAAACAGGTTTTACCATGACCGGGATTTGAACCTGGCCCTTCTCATCTCTTGGCAGCTGCTCATCTCACTGAACCAAACTCATTCTCGCAAAACAAGAGATGGAGAAACGGACAATTTTGCTAAATGAGCAGAAGCTGCTGAGAACTGTGCTGAGAAGAAGTGAAAAGGCTGAAAATTTTGCAGAAAAGAGGTGAATCAGCAGAATTTCTGCAGAAAAGAGGTAAAGAAGCAATAAGTTGCGCTGAAAAGAGATGAATCAGCAGAATTTCTGCTCAAAGAGTTTTTTTTTTTTCTGAAAACAGCTGAGATTTGTGCTGAGAAGAGGTGAAAGGCTGAACATTTTGCAGAAAAGAGGTGAATCAGCAGAATTTCTGCAGAAAAGAGGCAAAAAGCAGAACCTTGCGCTGAAAAGAGATGAATCACCAGAGTTTCTAATAAATAAAGAAATGAAATGAAAGAACAACCTGGTTCTGCTCATTTTCACCAATCAGAGGTACTGCAAAAAGTTGTATGGTGGTGAAAACAAAATGTTGCCCTGAGCAGGATCCGAACCTGGCCCTACCAGGCTCAAAGCAGCTACTCATCTCACTGACCCAAACACATTCTCACAGAGAAGGCGTGGACAGACTGACAATTCTCCTGAAATGAGCAGAAGCTGCTGAGAATTGTGCTGATAAGAGGTGAAAAGGCTGAAAATTTTGCAGAAAAGAGGTGAATCAGAAGAATTTCTGCAGAAAAGAGGCAAAGGAGCAGAAAGCGTGCGCTGAAAAGAGATGAATCAGCAGAGTTTCTGCTGAAAAAGAGTTTTTTTTTGAAAACAGCCCCAAAAAATGGAATTTGTGCTGAAAAGGGGTGAAAAAAATGAAAATTTTGCTGAAAAGGGGTGAAGAAGGTAAAGTATACCAAATCAAAGTATTTGTGCCAAAACATAGTGTTTCTGCCATATTGTGGTATTTGTGCCACAAAAGTTACTACATTACAACATGAATACGGATTAAAGATGAAAGAAACTGGCAACAAATTCCTCCACTACAAACCAGTCTGATACCACTTCTTTGCAGTGTTCACTAAGGCACTACCCAAAAGGCGCCACAAGAGGGCACTCCAACACAAGAGATGAGCAGAATTTCTGCTGAAAAGAGGCAGAAGGTTCTGTATGTAGAAAAAGAAACACTGTTGAACCATGTGTGAAATAAATAAAGAAATGAAATGAAAGAACAACCTGGTTCTGCTCAAATTCACCAATCAGAGGTACTGCCTCTGTCTGCTTCATCAGGCTGTGTACTTGTTTCTGCCATGGGCGTTAACAAGAATCTGAGGTCCATATTAGAAAAGCTGCTAAAATCATAAATGTTTGCAGAATTGGGAAAGAGAGCGGCGCCTGGAAAACAGGGTGATGAGCAGTCAGAATTAGATTGCGGTGAGAGGCGAAAAACGCCGCTTTTTTGGAGTTATAAAACGTCGTGTAACTCAAAAACTAGTTAGACTAGAAGCATAATTCTTGTACTGGGTGAATCAGCGGACTTTGGTGTACTTTGACTGTGATTTGCATTGCTCTTTGTACATCTGTCGCTGAGATATGACGAGAGAAGAAAGGGCAGACCTCAGATATGATTGGCTGGCTGGGAAGCCGTGCAGGCCCTGATTTGTAAATTTGAATGTTGCATCCCTAAGATAAGATTGGCTGGGTAAGAAGCCGTGCAGGCCCTGATATGTAAATTTGAATGCCTCAGTCCTCACAGAGGATTGGCTGCCTGGGGACCTGGCAGAAATATATAGAAATACTATGATTAAGCATAAATACTACATTTAGCAGAAATACTATATTAAGCACAAATCCTATAATAAGCAGAAATACTATATCAAGCAATATAAATATCCTATAAAAATCCTATAAAAAGCAAAAATACTGTACTATGATTTGGTAGAAAAACTATAATTAATGAGAAATACTAAATTTAGCAAAAATCTTATAAAACAGCAGAAATGCTATGATTTAGCACAATAGTAATAACTTAAACAGAAAAATTGGAAAAGCAAAATGGACAGCTGAAAAAATGCTGAACATGCTAAGGGTCCTTCAAATATACTTGTTAAATGAAAAAAAATCGATAAAAAAATATATAACAGCCACACAATCACAAATATGGACACATATGGAAACACACATGCACAGAGACACACACACACTCACAGGATCCAATTCAGTCAACCAGTCTAAATATATTGAATTTGAATCTTACAATGAGATCATCCCATAAAAAGGCTTTCTCTCTCTCTCTCTCTCTCTCTCTCTCTCTCACACACACACACACACACACACACACACACACACACACACACACACACACACAAGATCCAATTCAGTCAACCAGTCTAAATATATTGAATTTGAATCTTACAATGAGATCATCCCATAAAGAGGCTTTTCTCTCTCTCTCTCACACACACACACACACACACACACACACACACACACACACACACACACACACACACAAGATCCAATTCAGTCAACCAGTCTAAATATATTGAATTTGAATCTTACAATGAGATCATCCCATAAAAAGGCTTTCTCTCTCTCTCTCTCTGTCACACACACACACACACACACACACACACACACACACACGATCCAATTCAGTCAACCAGTCTAAATATATTGAATTTGAATCTTACAATGAGATCATCCCATAAAAAAGGCTCTCTCTCTCTCTCTCTCTCTCTCTCTCCTCTCTCTCTCTGTCACACACACACACACACACACACACACACACACACACACACACACACACACACACACACACACACACACACACACACACACACACACACACACACACACAGGAGAGAGAAGTAAGTTTCTAGCTCAGTCAAGCAGCCTGGGAGCTGCTGAATTTGAATCCACCAATCAGAGAGCCTGTGCACTTTTTCCTGCCAAAACAGGTGCACGCAGCACAGAGAGACACAGGACTTTTGCAGTCTATTTCTCATAATGACGACTCCCCTCAAACAAATGACCATAATTTCCTAACCGTAGGGGCTAAAACAGTCATTCTTAGACCATTTTATTCAGAAGACATTTAAAATAAAAATATGAAATATTAGAGATATATGACATAGATGATTGGTGGGCTTAGAAGCCATGAAGGTCCCAATATTCAAATTTAAATGTGCCACGACTCAGATATGATTGGCTGGCTGGGAAGCCATGAAGGAACAATATGAAATTTAAATGTGCCAGGACTCAGATATGATTGGCTGGCTGGGAAGCCATGAAGGTCCCAATATGCAAATTTGAATGTGCCAGGACTCAGATATGATTGGCTGGCTGGGAAGCCGTGCATGACTTGATATGTCAATTTGAAAATTACAGTCCTCACAGAGGATTGGCTTCCTGAGGAGCTGGCAGGAATACATAGAAATACTATGATTACCCAGAAATACTGCGTTTAGTAGAAATACTATGTTTTAGCACAAATACTATAATTAAGCAGAAATATTATATTAAGTACAAATCCTATAAAATAGCAGAAATAGTATGATTTAGCACAAATGCTGTATTTAGCACAAATCTTATAAAATAGCAGAAATAGTATGATTTAGCAGAAATGCTGTATTTAGCACAAATACTGAAAAGCAGCACAAATGCTATGACTTAGCACAATAGTAATAACTTAAATAGAAAAATTGGAAAAGCAAAATGAACAGCTGCAAAAAGTCCCACAAGCACAGAGAGACACACACAGGATCAAATTCAGTCAACCAGTCTAAATATATTGAATTTAAATCATACAATAAGATGCTCCAATAAAAACTCTCTCGCCCTCTCTCTCTCTCTCTCTCTCTCTCACACACACACACACACACACACACACACACACACACACACACACACACACAGGGAGAGAAAATCAAGTTTCTAGCTCAGTCAAGCAGCCTGGGAGCTGCTAAATTTGAATCCACCAATCAGAGAGGCTGTGTACTTTTTCCCGCCAAAACAGGTGCAGCCGTTTTACACACACACAGAGCACAGAGACAGGATTTCTGCAGTGAATTTCTCATACTGAGGATTCCTCTCAAACAAATGGCCATAATTTCCTAACCGTAGGGGCTAGAATGGTCATTCTTACACACCGTTTTGTTCAGAAGAGATGGGGAATCTTAAAGTGTTGACACTTTATCATTAAAATATGAATTATTGAAGATATTTGACTTCTAATGCACCATAACTGAGTAGAGGCAAGCGAAAACTGCCTTGACTTGCCCTCAAACAACGCTTTCTAACTCTAAATCTATTTGGAGTATTGATATCATTCTTTCACCGTAAGAGACAGCAGGCTTTGGTGAACAATCATGGAAATTTTCAGGTCTCTGTGGAAATCCATCAAAAAGATATGACGAGAGAAAAAGTTGTTCATTTCAGAGTTTGAAATCTGAAGAAATCTGAGCGAAGGACTAATTTCCTACCCTCAAACAAGTCTAACTCATTTCAGAACGGTAATAGGTGAGAAAAAAATTCTTGAATTGTGAGCGTCAGGAGTGTCTGAAGATATACGGGGACAAGCCTCATGTTTTAACATCGCTTCGTTAAGGAGATATGACGATTCGAATATGCCTGTCATTACAGAAATCAGCGATGATTTTGAACAAACTCTCCATTGACTTTCTATGGAGAGTTTTGCGACTTTGTGTTGGTCTGAGGAGATTTGCCAAAATTCTATAAATCTCACAACAATGATGGTGACATTTTCTGAAAGCCAGCAAAAATACCTACGTTTTGATGTATAATTTGTGGAAGTTGAGTGAAAATTGAGCAAGTAGCAAGAAGTTGTTCGGACATGAAAGAAGACTGCGAAACCTACAGTGGCACACTGGAAGCCAAGTGCATAGCAACCATAACAACGCATGTATTTTGTGAAAAATCACAAAATGAAAGTCAAAACTTAAAGAGGGATAAGATGAAAACGGTAACAGATATGAAAAAGCTGAATCATTCATGAATAGCCCAATAATTTGTGTGAACATTTTAAAATTTGAATGGTTGTTCTAGGCGAAAGTATGAGAATGTAGTTAAGTTTCAAAAACAAGCAAGTTTTAGCAGAATTGTGGAAGTTTCCATTCATTTCAATGGGACAAATTAAAGGAAAAAAGCTTAATATTTTAAAAAGTATAACAGCATAAAATACCAAAAGTCATAGCCATCATTAGCAGAAATAGCAGAATAGTTTAAAATTTGAGCGGTGAAAATCGGCTGAAAATTGTTAAAGTAGTTAAGTGCCAAAAACGATACAAAAAGTGGCAACTAGAATAATAAAGTATAAAGAATAAAGAGAAACAGGAACTCAATAGTGTGGATGCATAAAGCATCCACACAATAATAACTAGAAAAATTTGCATTTCCTGCGAAAATGCTGTGTGGATGCCTATACGCTGAAGCTGTCTGCTGAAAAGCTGAAAAAGATGAAAAGTTGCAAAAACTTGTATGGTGGTGAAAAAAAAATTGTCACCCTGAGCAGGATTCGAACCTGGCCCTCCTGGGCTCAAGGCGGCTATTCATCTCACTGACCCAAACTCACTCTCACAAGGAAAGAGATGGAGAGACTGACAATTATGGTGAAATGAGCAGAAACTGCTGAGAATTGTGCTGATAAGAGGTGAAAAGGCTGAAAATTTTGCAGAAAAGAGGTAAATCAGCAGAATTTCTGCAGAAAAAGAGGCAGAACAAAAGAACAAAAAGAAAACTGAAAACAGGTTTTGTCATGACCGAGATTTGAACTTGGCCGTTCTCGTCTCAAGGCAGATGCTCATCTCACTGAACCAAACTCTTTCGCTCAAAAACAAGAGATGGAGATTCTGACAATTTTGCTAAATGAGCAGAAGCTGCTGAGAATTGTGCTGAGAAGAAGTGAAAAGGCTGAAAATTTTGCAGAAAAGAGGTGAATCAGCAGAATTTCTGCAGAAAAGAGGTAAAGAAGCAATAAGTTGCGCTGAAAAGAGATGAATCAGCAGAATTTCTGCTCAAAGGCGGCTATTCATTTCCCTGAGCCAAAGTCATTCTTACAAAGAAGAGGTGGAGAGACGGACAATTCTGCTGAAATGAGCAGAAGCTGCTGACAATTGTGCTGATAGGAGGTGAAAAGGCTGAAAATTTTGCAGAAAAGAGGTGAATCAGCAGAATTTCTGCAGAAAAGAGCAAAGAAGCAGAAACTTGCGCTGAAAAGAGATGAATCAGCAGAGTTTCTGCTCAAAAGAGTTGTCTTTTTTTCTGAATACAGCCAAAAAGCTGGAATTTGTGCTGAAAAGGGGTGAAAAAAATGAAAATTTTGCTGAAAAGGCGTGAAGAAGCTGAAGAAGCTAAAGTATACTAAATCAAAGTATTTGTGCCAAAACATAGTGTTTCTGCCATATTGTGGTACTACTACATTACAACATGAATACGGATTAAAGATGAAAGAAACTGGCAACAAATTCCTCCACTACAAACCAGTCTGATACCACTTCTTTGCAGTGTTCACGTTTACTAAGGCACTACCCAAAAGGCGCCACAAGAGGGCACTCCAACACAAGAGATGAGGTGAATGAGCAGAATTTCTGCTGAAAAGAGGCAGAAGGTTCTGTATGTAGAAAAAGAAACACTGTTGAACCATGTGTGAAATAAATAAAGAAATGAAATGAAAGAACAACCTGGTTCTGCTCAAATTCACCAATCAGAGGTACTGCCTCAGTCTGCTTCATCAGGCTGTGTACTTGTTTCTGCCATGGGCGTTAACAAGAATCTGAGGTCCATATTAGAAAAGCTGCTAAAATCATAAAACTTTGCAGAATTGTAATAGATTAGCAATATAAATTACAGGTCTGTGATAGTGTATAAATTTGTAGTGAAAAAAAAAAAAGCGTGGACCAAGGTGGGATTGAACCCACGACCTTTGAGCTGCAGAGCCGTGTCATTACTGATTGCGCCACCTGGAAAGGGGGCGGCGGTCTGAAAAGACAGATACTTGGGCAGTCAGAAAATAGATCCGGTGAGAGGCGAAAAACGCCGCTTTTGGAGTTACAAAACGTCGTGTAACTCAAAAACTAGGAGGGCTAGCAGCATAATTCTTGTACTTGGTTAATCAGCGGACTTTGGTGTATTTTGACTGCGATTTTCATACCTCGTTCTACCTCCGTCGCGGAGATATGACGAGAGAAGAAACGGCTTCATTTCCAGAGTTTGAAGACTGAGAGAAGGACAGATTTCCACCCTCAAACAAACGTAATTCATTGCTCAACGGTAAGATAATTGTAAAAACTGCTTCCACTGTGAGTGTCAGCAGTGTCTGAAGATATATTGGCACAAGCCTCATGTCCTAACTTTGCTTTGTTAAAGAGATATGGCGATTTTAAAATGCCTCCCGTTACAGAATTTCAGCTCTGAATTTCAAAACCTCCCCATAGACTTTGAATGGGGAGTATTGAGACCTTTGTGTCACTCCGAGGCAAATTGCAAAAAAACGGTAAATCTCACAATAAAGATAGTGACATTGTCTGAAAGCCAGCAAAAATACCTACGTTTTGATGTATAATTTGTGGGGGTTGAGTGGAAATTGAGTCAGTAGCAAGAAGTTGTTTAGACATGAAGAGAAAATTCAGAACGGACCAGCACTCACTCTGACTTAATTGCATAGCAACCATAGCAACGCATGTATTTTCTGAAAAATCACAATTTTGCAACTGAAAACTTAAAGAGGTATAAAATTAAAACGGTAGAAGATCTGAAAAAGCTGAATCATTCAGGAATAGCCCAATAGTCTGAGAACATTTTAAAGTTTGAATGGAGTTTCTAGGTGAAAGTATGACAAAGTAGTTAAGTTTCAAAACAAGCAAGTTTTAGCAGAATTGTGGAAGTTTCCCATTCATTTCAATGGGACAAATTAAAGGAAAAAAGTGTAATATTTTAAAAAGTATAACAGTAATAAACACCAAAAGTCATAGCCGGCATTAGCAGAAAGAGCAGAACAGTTTAGAGTTTGAACGGAGAAAATCGGCTGAAAACTGAGGGAGTAGATAAGTGCCAAAAAGTGTACGGAAGCAACTAGGGGAATAATAATAAAGAAGAAAGAGAAACAGGAAAACAATTGTGTGGAAGCCCTTTAGGGCATCCACACAATAATAAAGAAGAAAGAGAAACAGGAAAACAATAGTGTGGAAGCCCTTTAGGGCATCCACACAATAATAAAGATAAAGAACTAGAAAGCGAAAATTTCAGAAGAAATTTTATGTGTGCCTATGCCGCTGCTAATCACTGTAGTTTGCCATTCATACGGCTACAGAGAGCAAAACTCAGAAGAGCAGCCATTCTCCACCATGAACTATGGTAAAAACAAACACCGCTCACGCTTCACAGATGACAGCTTACAGTTTTGTGTAAAGATGAAGTTACTTTGTACAGCGCCCGATTTGCAGGCGCTGTGCACACAGGTTCATGAGCAGAAGTCCCATTGTACCACGGCAGACCCGACAATGTTTGCATGAACACACTTTGAAGCATTACATTATAGACCACTTTTCACACATGCATTCACTTTTTGTTTTTGTTATTTTTACACAGTGTTCTGAATTATGAACAATGGTCTACAGGCAATCCTGTGTATTATTATACAAACTTTGGTTGTGAGATTCAGATAACTATTTAATAAAAGCTAAATATTTTATATGAGAGTAAGAAAGAAAAGTATATCTTTGTGTCCACCTTTCTCTGTTAATGCCCTAGCTCCCCCTAAAAGCTTTGCTAGATCCGCCCCTGCACAGTTACCAGCTGTCAGCTACACAAAAAGGAGCTTGGTCTTTGTCTCTCAGAAACAACTCATAACTTCCTTCAACTCATTCATGTCACCTAAAGTGTAAACCTGTTTCTCCATCACCAGTTCAGCTCTGATGATTCAGTAAGGACATCTCCTGATTTCATCTTCATGCTCCAGCAAACATCAGCTGATACTAGAAATTAAAATCAAAAGAATTCTAACAACAGCTGATCAAGCTTAAACGTGCTGCTGTTGTTTAGCGCGATAAATAAGAGCGAACAGCCGATCATTGATCAGTTTCATGGTTGACGTTTCAACACGCGAGAGAATGACAGGGGAGGCTTCGTAACGACAGAATAAATCATAATGTTTTCTCTGAATGTGGGACGATTCCGTTTATGCGGCACGGCAACTCTATGAACTAACCCTAATGAATAAAATAAAGTCCAACGTCAGTAACTTAGTGCGCACACAGCTGTATATAAACTCCCGTGGCATTACGATTGTAAAGGTCAACGAAAATAAATTACACCTAAACTCGGTTTATATCTGACCCAAATAGAGCGACCGGTGCTGACACGAGTTTCACCCGCCTCAATATAAGCCAAGCCTGGGTGCTTTTTCACGAAGGGTTGCTAGCGGCGCGAGCTAACTATGCTAGCGGCGCTAGCTAGCTAGCCGACTATCAGCAACACATAAGAGAACTGCTGCTAAATAAACTACACCTAAACTCGGTTTATATCTGACCCAAATAGAGAGCGACCGGTGCTGACCACGAGTTTCACCGCCTCAATATAAGCCAAGCCTGGGTGCTTTTTCACGAAGGGTTGCTAGCGGCGCTGAGCTAACTATGCTAGCGGCGCTAGCTAGCTAACCGACTATCAGCAACACATAAGAAAACTGCTGCTAAAGAAACTACACCTAAACTCGGTTTATATCTGACCCAAATAGAGAGCGACCGGGTGCTGACACGAGTTTCACCCGCCTCAATATAAGCCAAGCCTGGGTGCTTTTTCACGAAGGGTTGCTAGCGGCGCGAACTAACTATGCTAGCGGCGCTAGCTAGCTAGCCGACTATCAGCAACACATAAGAGAACTGCTGCTAAATAAACTACACCTAAACTCGGTTTATATCTGACCCAAATAGAGTGCAGTTCATAACTTCTTACCTGAAATTCAGTTCACCTCACGCTCCTGCCTTCGCTTTCCCTGATCCATGATTGACCACCGCGTTAGCAATCGCCTGCCCGGCCTCATATGTCTCGTTGGCGGCATATCCTTTCTGTCACACACGGTGGGTAGCTGCCCTCTGTTGTAGCTCCACCACCAAACAACTCAGTTATTTTTTCCACATCCAGCTGTAACTCTGATTCTATGCGAGCATTTGCGAGACAGGGAGGTGAAACTACAGAGAGTCCCTCGCTATCCATTTGCAGCCAAGTCGCGGCAGCTAGCTAGGTAGCCAGGTAGCCGGCTAGCTGTCAGGCAGGACCGGCGTAGTCAGAGCACTGTCGCTAAATATGGGATGTCTTGATAAAACAAGCAGATATTTGAAGTTTACACACCTACATTCTCGCCTGAAAATATCTTAAAAGCTTATTTTGTGACCTAGAAACACGAATAAAAGACATATAAAACGAAGTGGTGGCTGCCATTGTTCACTCTGTAGAGGCGTGCTATGAATTGTGGGATATTGAGTTTTCCACCAAGCATTACCGTAACTTTTGAATGATTTGCGCAACCTTAAAAATTCCAAGGGCTCCTGAAAGCAGCGACGCTGTGCGCACCGTTGAAATTGTCATCATTACGGTAATCCAAATAAGGGTAGACAGGCTGTACCACTCCCGGCATACCACTAGAGAGAGCCAACACACCACAAATGAAGTCTGTTTATTTGGCGCCAAAAGATGAATTGGCCTAAATTTGCACTAAAATATTAATATTTAAAAACTATAAAAGTCATAAACACCAAAAGTCATAACATAATAGTCCAGCTCCAGCCGCACAAAATGATCTAACATATGTAACCCTAATGTCAAAACTGTTTGGCAGAGGAGCGCGGGAAAATTTTCACTAAAATATTAATATTTAAAAACTATAAAATTCATAAACACCAAAGTCATAGCACACCATTCCAGATCCGGCCGCACAAAATGAGGTAACATATATGAAGCTTGTCTCAAAACTGCGAGGCGAGATTAAGCTGCAAAATTTCAGGCGGAAACTGGAGAATAATAATAATAATAACTAGAAAGCGAAAATTTCAGAAGAAATTTTATGTGCCTATGCCACTGCTAATCACTGTAGTTGCCATTCATATGGCTACAGACAGCAAAACTCAGAAGAGCAGCCATTCTCCACCATGAACTATGGTAAAACAAACACCGCTCACGCTTCACAGATGACAGCTTACAGTTTTGTGTAAAGATGAAGTTACTTACAGCAGCGCCGATTTGCAGGCGCTGTGCACACAGGTTCATGAGCAGAAGTCCCATTGTACCACGGCAGACCCGACAATGTTTGCATGAACACGCTTTGAAGCATTACATTATAGACCACTTTTCACACATGCATTCACTTTTTGTTTTTGTTATTTCTACACAGTGTTCTGAATTATGAACAATGGTCTACAGCCAATCTTGTGTATTATTATACAAACTTTGGTTGTGAGATTCAGATAACTATTTAATAAAAGCTAAATATTTTATATGAGAGTAAGAAAGAAAAGTATATCTTTATGTCCACCTTTCTCTGTTAATGCCCTACCTGGCCCCTGGCAAAAGCTTTGCTAGATCCGCCCCTGCACAGTTACCAGCTGTCAGCTACACAAAAAAGGAGCTTGGTGTTTACAGGGGTGCAGAATTATTAGGCAAATCAGTATTTTGTCCACATCATCCTCTTCATGCATGTTGTCTTACTCCAAGCTGTATAGGCTCGAAAGCCTACTACCAATTAAGCATATTAGGTGATGTGCATCTCTGTAATGAGAAGGGTGTGGTCTAATGACATCAACACCCCTATATCAGGTGTGCATAATTATTAGGCAACCTCCTTTCCTTTGGCAAAATGGGTCAAAAGAAGGACTTGACAGGCTCAGAAAAGTCAAAAATAGTGAGATATCTTGCAGAGGGATGCAGCAGTCTTAAAATTGCAAAGCTTCTGAAGCGTGACCATCGAACAATCAAGCGTTTCATTCAAAATAGTCAACAGGGTCGCAAGAAGCGTGTGGAAAAACCAAGGCGCAAAATAACTGCCCATGAACTGAGAAAAGTCAAGCGTGCAGCTGCCAAGATGCCACTTGCCACCAGTTTGGCCATATTTCAGAGCTGCAACATCACTGGAGTGCCCAAAAGCACAAGGTGTGCAATACTCAGAGACACGGCCAAGGTAAGAAAGGCTGAAAGGCGACCACCACTGAACAAGACACACAAGCTGAAACGTCAAGACTGGGCCAAGAAATATCTCAAGACTGATTTTTCTAAGGTTTTATGGACTGATGAAATGAGAGTGAGTCTTGATGGGCCAGATGGATGGGCCCGTGGCTGGATTGGTAAAGGGCAGAGAGCTCCAGTCCGACTCAGGCGCCAGCAAGGTGGAGGTGGAGTACTGGTTTGGGCTGGTATCATCAAAGATGAGCTTGTGGGGCCTTTTCGGGTTGAGGATGGAGTCAAGCTCAACTCCCAGTCCTACTGCCAGTTTCTGGAAGACACCTTCAAGCAGTGGTACAGGAAGAAGTCTGCATCCTTCAAGAAAAACATGATTTTCATGCAGGACAATGCTCCATCACCTGCGCGTCCAAGTACTCCACAGCGTGGCTGGCAAGAAAAGGGTATAAAAGAAGGAAAAACTAATGACATGGCCTCCTTGTTCACCTGATCTGAACCCCATTGAGAACCTGTGGTCCATCATCAAATGTGAGATTTACAAGGAGGGAAAACAGTACACCTCTCTGAACAGTGTCTGGGAGGCTGTGGTTGCTGCTGCATGCAATGTTGATGGTGAACAGATCAAAACACTGACAGAATCCATGGATGGCAGGCTTTTGAGCGTCCTTGCAAAGAAAGGTGGTTATATTGGTCGCCGATTTGTTTTGAATGTCAGAAATGTATATTTGTGAATGTGGAGATGTTATATTGGTTTCACTGGTAAAATAAATAATTGAAATGGGTATATATTTGTTTTTGTTAAGTTGCCTAATAATTATGCACAGGAAGTGTCACCTGCACACAGATATCCCCCTAAAATAGCTAAAACTATAAACTACTTCCAAAACATTCAGCTTTGATATTAATGAGTTTTTGGGTTCATTGAGAACATGGTTGTTGTTCAATAATAAAATTATTCCTCAAAAATACAACTTGCCTAATAATTCTGCACTCCTGTATGAGAGTAAGAAAGAAAAGTATATCTTTGTGTCCACCTTTCTCTGTTAATGCCCTACCTGGCCCCTGGCAAAAGCTTTGCTAGATCCGCCCCTGCACAGTTACCAGCTGTCAGCTACACAAAAAAAAATGAGCTTGGTGTTTGTCTCTCAGAAACAGTTCATAACTTCCCTTCAACTCATTCATGTCACCTAAGGGTAAACCTGTTTCTCCATCACCTGTTCAGCTCTGATGATTCAGTAAGGATATCTGGTTTGGAACAGCCGTTTTACAGCTGTGGCTGCAGCAAACATCAGCTGATACTAGAAATTAAAAGCAAATGAATTCTAACAACAGCTGATCAAGCTTAAACGTGCTGCTGTTGTTTAGCGCGATAAACAAACAAGAGAGAAAAGCCGATCATTGATCAGTTTCATGACTGAAGTTTCAACAGGCGAGAGAATGACAGGGAGGCTTCGTAACGACAGAATAAATCGTAATATTTTCTCTGAATGTGGCACGATTCCGTTTGTACGGCAACTCTACTGAACTAACCATTATGAATAAAATAAAGTCCAACGTCAGTAACTTAGCGCGCACAGCTGTATATAAACTCCCTCGTGCTACCTAGCACGCAGTACGATTGTAAAAAGTCAGCACAACGAAAATAAACTACACCTAAACTCTGTTTATATCTGACCCAAATAGAGTGCAGTTCATAACTTCTTACCTGAAATTCAGTTCACCTCACGCTCCTGCCTTCGCTTTCCTGATCCATGATTGACCACCCGCGTTAGCAATCGCCTGCTTGGCCTCATATGTCTCGTTGGCGGCATGTCCTTTCTGTCACACACCGGTGGGTAGCTGCCCTCTGTTGTAGCTCCACCACCAAACAACTCAGTTATTTTTTCCACATCCAGCTGTAACTCCGATTCTATGCGAGCATTTGCGAGAGACCAGGAGGTGAAACGACAGAGAGTCCCTCGCTATCCATTTGCAGCCAAGTGCGGCAGCTAGCTAGGTAGCCAGCTAGGTAGCCGGCTAGCTGTCAGGCAGGACCGGCGTAGTCAGAGCACTGTCGCTAAATATGGGATGTCTTGATAAAACAAGCAGATATTTGAAGTTTACACACCTACATTCTCGCCTGAAAATATCTTAAAAGCTTATTTTGTGACCTAGAAACACGAATAAAAGACATATAAAAGCGAAGTGGTGGCGCCATTGTTCACTCTGTAGAGGCGTGCTATGAATTGTGGGATATTGAGTTTTCCACCAAGCATTACCGTAACTTTTGAATGATTTGCGCAACCTTAAAAATGCCAAGGGCTCCTGAAAGCAGCGACGCTGTGCGCACCGTTGAAATTGTCATCATTACGGTAATCCAAATAAGGGTACACAGGCTGTACCACTCCCGGCATACCACTAGAGAGAGCCAAGACACCACAAATGAAGTCTGTTTATTTGGCGCCAAAAGATGAATTGGCCTAAATTTGCACTAAAATATTAATATTTAAAAACTATAAAAGTTATAAACACCAAAAGTCATAACATAATAGTCCAGCTCCAGCCGCACAAAATGATCTAACATATGTAACCCTAATGTCAAAACTGTTTGGCAGAGGAGGCGGGAAAATTTTCACTAAAATATTAATATTTAAAAACTATAAAATTCATAAACACCAAAAGTCATAGCACACCATTCCAGATCCGGCCGCACAAAATGAGGTAACATATATGAAGCTTGTCTCAAAACTGCGGCGAGATTCGCTGCAAAATTTCAGGCGGAAACTGGAGAATAATAATAATAACTAGAAAAATTTGCATTTCCTGCGAAAATGCTGTGTGGATGCCTTAACGCTGAAGCTGTCTGCTGAAAAGCTGAAAAAGATGAAAAAGTTGCAAAAAGTTGTATGGCAGTGAAGAAACTGAAAATTCCGCTGAAAACAAGTGAAGAAGGAGAGATTTTTGCTTAAAAGTGGTGAAAAGCAAAAATTCTACTGCAAAGGGGTAAAGGCAATGAAATTTTGCTAAAAAAGTGGTGAAAACCCGTCCTATGTTGCCATGAGCAGGATTCGAACCCGGCCCTCCTGGTCTCAAGGCAGCTACTCATCTCACTGAGCCAAACTCATTCTCCCAATGAAGAGGTGGAGAGACTGACACTTTTGCTGAAATGAGCAGAAGCTGCTGAGAATTGTGCTGATAAGAGGAGAAAAGGCTGAAAATTTTGCAGAAAAGAGGTAAAGAAGCAGAAAGTTGCACTGAAAGAGATGAATCAGCAGAATTTCTGCTCAAAAGTGTTTTTCTGAAAACAGCTGAGATTTGTGCTAATAAGAGGTGAAAAGTCTGAAAATTTTGCAGAAGAGGTGAATAAGCAGAATTTTCAGCAGAATTCTGCCGAAAAGATGTTTTGCTGAAAATACCTGAAAAGCAGGGACTTGTGCTGAAAAGTGGTGAAAAAAATACTGCCGTGAGCAGGATTTGAAACTGGCCCTCCTGGTCTCAAGGAAGCCACTCATCTCACTGAGCCAAACTCACTCTTGCAAAGAAGAGGTGGAGAGACTCATAATTCTGCTGAAATGAGCAGAAGCTGCTCAAACTTCTGCAGAAAAGAGGTGAATCAGCAAAATTTCTGCTGAAAAGAGGTAAAACAACCTGTTTCTGCTCAAATTCACCAATCAGAGGTACTGCCTCTGTCTGGTTCATCAGGTGGGTACTTGTATGTATTTCTGCCATGGAGCATTAACAAGAATCTGAGGTCCATATTAGAAAAGCTGCTAAAATCATAAAAGCGTGCGCTGAAAAGAGATGAATCAGCAGAGTTTCTGCTGAAAAGAGTTTTTTTTTTCTGAATACAGCCAAAAAGGCTGGAATTTGTGCTGAAAAGGGGTGAAAAAAATGAAAATTTTGCTGAAACAGGGTGAAGAAGCTAAAGTATACCAAATCAAAGTATTTGTGCCAAAACATAGTGTTTCTGCCATATTGTGGTACTACTACATTACAACATGAATACGGATTAAAGATGAAAGAAACTGGCAACAAATTCCTCCACTACAAACCAGTCTGATACCACTTCTTTGCAGTGTTCACATTTACTAAGGCACTATCCAAAAGGCGCCACAAGAGGGCACTCCAACACAACAGATGACCTATGTACACTGATGCACTTAGTAACAGTCAGCCTCCTTGAATTGGCAGAAATACTGTGATTTAGTAGTAATACTATAACATAACAGATATACTGGGATGTTGCAGACAGACATAGTATGTTTTGCACTACTCATTTGTAGTGAAAGAAATTAGCAATATAAATTAGAGGTCTGTGATAGTGTATAAATTTGTAGGAAAAAAATGTTGACCAAGGTGGGATTGAGCATACGACCTTTGAACTCCAGAGGCGTGTCATTACTTACTCTGCTGAAATTAGCAGAAGCTGCTGAGAATTGTGCTGATAAGAGGTGAAAAGGCTGAAAATTTTGCAGAAAAAGAGGTGAATCAGCAGAATTTCTGCAGAAAAGAGAGCAAAGGAGCAGAAACTTGCGCTGAAAAGAGATGAATCAGCAGAGTTTCTCCTTAAAAGTTTTTTTTTCTGAAAACAGCCCCAAAAATGGAATTTGTGCTGAAAAGGGTGAAAAAATGAAAATTTTGCTGAAAAGGGGTGAAGAAGCTAAAGTATACCAAATCAAAGTATTTGTGCCAAAACATAGTGTTTCTGCCATATTGTGGTATTTGTGCCACAAAAGTTACTACATTACAACATGAATACGGATTAAAGATGAAAGAAACTGGCAACAAATTCCTCCACTACAAACCAGTCTGATACCACTTCTTTGCAGTGTTCACGTTTACTAAGGCACTACCCAAAAGGCGCCACAAGAGGGCACTCCAACACAAGAGATGAGGTGAATGAGCAGAACTTCTGCAGAAAAGAGGCAGAACAAAGAGAAAACTGAAAACAGCTTTTGCCATGACCGGATTTGAACCTGGCCCTTCTGGTCTCAAGGTAGCTGCTCATCTCACTGAACCAAACTCATTCTCACAAAAGCAAGAGATGGAGCAACTGACAATTTTGCTAAATGAGCAGAAGCTGCTGAGAACTGTGCTGAGAAGAAGTGAAAAGGCTGAAAATTTTGCAGAAAAGAGGTGAATCAGCAGAATTTCTGCAGAAAAGAGGTAAAGAAGCAATAAGTTGCGCTGAAAAGAGATGAATCAGCAGAATTTCTGCTCAAAGAGTTTTTTTTCTGAAAACAGCTGAGATTTGTGCTGATAAGAGGTGAAAAGGCTGAACATTTTGCAGAAAAGAGGTGAATCAGCAGAATTTCTGCAGAAAAGAGCTAAAGAAGCAATAAGTTGCGCTGAAAAGAGATGAATCAGCAGAGTTTCTGCTCAAAAGAGTTTTGTTTTCTGAAAACCGCCAAAAAGTTGGAATTTGTGCTGAAAAGGGGTGAAAAAATGAAAATTTTGCTGAAAAGGGGTGAAGAAGCTAAAGTATACCAAATCAAAGTATTTGTGCCAAAACATAGTGTTTCTGCCATATTGTGGTACTACTACATTACAACATGAATACGGATTAAAGATGAAAGAAACTGGCAACAAATTCCTCCACTACAAACCAGTCTGATACCACTTCTTTGCAGTGTTCACATTTACTAAGGCACTACCCAAAAGGCGCCACAAGAGGGCACTCCAACACAAGAGATGACCTATGTACACTGATGCACTTAGTAACAGTCAGCCTCCTACTTAGCCATTACGTAATACAGCGATATTACAGTGTACAAATTCACATAAATTTGCAGGGGAAAAAACAAAGCAGGAACAAGCCCAAAACAATAAAATAACTGGGCTGCCATATCTATTGCTAACTAGCGCATATGCTAAAGGTAACTAAAACCAATACCAACCAATGTTTTTGCAGAAACACTGTAATTTCACTCAAATACTATGAAATAGCAGTAATACTATGATTTGGCAGAAATACTATGTCTTTGCAGAAACACTGTAATTTCACTCAAATAATATGAAATAGCAGTAATACTATGATTTGGCAGAAATACTATGTTTCAGTACAAATACTATGACAAAGCAGAAATACTATGACTTAGAAGTAATACTATAACAAAAGGATTCCTCAAAATACTATGAAATTGCAGTAATTCTATGATTTGGCAGAAATACTGTACCAGTACAAATACAATGCTTTGGTACAAATACTATATTTTGATTTCAATACTATGATTTGGCACGAGTAGTATGATTTAGTACAAATACTACGAATTGGCAGAAATACTGTGACTTAGTAGTAATACTATAACATAACAGATATACTATGATTTTGCAGACAGTCTATGTTTTTGCACAACTAGCACAATATGGCAGAAATACTATGATTTGGCACAAGTACTATGATTTAGTACAAATACTCTTATTGGCACAAATACTATGTTTCAGTACAAATACTACGATTTGGCAATAATACTGGGTTTTAGCACAACTACTGAGATTTGGGTGAAATACCATGATTTAGAAGAAATACTATGACTTCATTACAAATACAATGTTTTGGTTCAAATAATATGATTTGCAAAAATACTATGATTTCAAGCACAAGTACCATGATTTAGTACAAATACTACAGTTTCGCTCAAATACTATGAAATTGCAGTGATACTATGATTTTGAAGGAATACTATGATTTGGTAGAAATACTATGCCTTAGTAGTAATACTATAACATAGCAGATATAATGTGATTTTGCAGACATAGTATGTTTTGCACAAATACTACGATTTCGCTCAAATACTATGGAATTGCAGTAATACTATGATTTGGAATACTATGATTTGATAGAAACTACATGCCTTAGTAGTAATACTATAACATAACAGATATACTATGATTTTGCAGAAATTCTATGTTTTGCACAAATACTACAATTTGGCAGAAATACTATGTTTGGGCAGTAATACTATGATTTGCTATAAATACTATGATTTGGCACATATACTATAATCAGCAGATATAGTATAACATAACAGAAATTCTACGACTTAGTAGTAACACTATAATATAACAGAAATTTTAACTGGACACAAATAACATGATTTGCCCCAAAACCATGATTTGGCAAAAAAATACCATGATTTGGCACAAATACGATGATATTGCAGAAATACTATGATTGGGTACAAATACTATGATTTGGCACAAGTACTATGAATAAGTACAAATACTATGATTTGGCAGAAATACTATGACTTAGCAGAAATACTATGTTTTAACATAAATAATATCTTTTGACAGAAATTTCTGCTAAAGGTACTATTTCTGCTTTTAGCAGAAATACTGTAATTTTGCATAAACACTATGATTTGGGATAAATACTATGATTTGGCAGATATACTATATTCAGCAAATATACTATAACATAACAGACATTCCTCCACTTAGTAGTAATCTCATAACATAAAATAAATATTATGGTTCTCCCCCAAAACCATGATTTGGCACAAATACCATGATTTGTCAAAAATACTACGATTTAGCAGAAATACTATGATTGAGCAGAAGTACTAACATGTAGTAGAAGTACTTTGATTTAGCACAAATACTATTATGGAGGAGTAATACTTTAACATGGAGAAATATTGATACTCACACACACATACACAGAGAGCAAAGTGTACAGTGGCTGTTAAGAGTCTGTGCTTGGTATATCTAGGTCAGCTAAATTGGCTGCACCTGCTGTAATCAGCACTTACACACACAGACACAGAGAGAGGTATAAGTTTTCTGCAGTGTATTTCTCACATTCAGGATTCCCCTCGAACAAATGGCCATAATTTCCCTAACCGTAGGAGCTAGAACGGTCATTCTGACACCGTTTTGTTCAGAAGAGATGGGGAATCTGCAGGTCTTCATAATTCAGAGATAAAATATAAATTATTGAAGATATATGACTTGTAACACACTGTAACTGAGTAGAGGCAAAGCAAAACTGCCTTGACTTGCCCTCAAACAACGTTTTGTAACTCTAAATCTATATGGAGCATCAAAATCATTCTTTCACCGTAAGAAACAGCAGGCTTTGGTGAACAGTCATGGAAAATTTCAGGTCTCTGTTGAAATCCATCAAAAGATATGACGAGAGAAAAAAGTGCCTCATTTCAGAGTTTGAAATCTGAAGAGATCTGAGCAAGGCACAATTTCCTACCCTCAAACAAGTGTAACTCATCTCAAAACGGTAATAGGTGGAAAAAAATTCTTGAATTGTGAGCATCAGGGATGTCTGAAGATATATGGGCACAAGCCTCATGTCTCAACTTTGTTTCGTTAAGGAGATATGACGATTTGAAAATGCCTCTCATTAGAGAATTCCAGCGCTGATTTTGAAGAAACTCTCCATTGAGTTTCTATGGAGAGTTTTGAGACTTTATGTTACTCTGAGGAGATTTGCAAAAATCTATAAGTCCCACAACAATGATGGTGACATTTTCTGAAAGCCAGCAAAAATACCTACGTTTTGATGTATAATTTGTGGGGTTGAGTGGAAATTGAGCGAGTAGCAAGAAGTCGTTCAGACATGAAGAGAAAATTCAGAAAGGACGAGTGCACACTCTGAGTTAATTGCATAGCAACCATAACAACGCATGTATTTTCTGAAAAATCCCAATTTTGCAACTGAAAACTTAAAGAGGTATAAAATTAAAGCGGTAGAAGATCTGAAAAAGCTGAATCACACAGCAATAGCCCAATAGTCTGAGAACATTTTAAAGTTTGAATGGAGTTTCTAGGTGAAAGTATGACAAAGTAGTTAAGTTTCAAAAACAAGCAAGTTTTAGCAGAATTTCTGAAGATTTCCATTCATTTCAATGGGACAAATTAAAGGAAAAAAGTGTAATATTTTAAAAAGTATAACAGTAGTAAACACCAAAAGTCATAGCAAACATTAGCAGAAAGAGCAGAACAGTATAGAGTTTGAACGGAGAAAATCGGCTGAAAACTGAGGCAGTAGTTAAGCGCCAAAAAGCACGGAAGCAACTTGAAGAATAATAATAAAGAAGAAAGAAGAAACAGGATCTCAATAGTGTGGAAGCCCTTTAGGGCATCCACACAATAATAAATCCGACGAATAGTAATATGTGTGCCTCTTGGCATAGGCACACATAACTAGAAAAATTTGCATTTCCTGCGAAAATGCAGTGTGGATGCTATAAAGCTGAAGCTGTCAGCTGAAACTAGCTGAAAAAGCTGAAAAGTTGCAGAAATTGTAAAACCTTTGCAAAAATTGTAATAACTTTGCAGAAGCATAAGAACTTAGCAAAAATGTAATTACTTAGCAGAACTGCAATAATGTAAAGAAAACATAATACTTGGCAGAAATACAATAACATAGCAGAACTTAGCAGCAGAAATTAGAATAAATATTGTAACTTAGCAGAAACAAGATAACTTTTCAGAAATATAGGATTTTAGCAACCATGGTACCAGATTACATAGATACTTTATTTAAACAAAAATACCTAAACATTGCACAAATACTGTGATTTAGGACAAATACTACAACATAGCAGAAATGCTGTAATTCAGCAAATATACTATGCTATGGCACAAATAGAAAGAATATGCTCAAATACTATGATTTTGCTCAAATAATATAATTAAGCAATAATACTAAGATTTAGCAGAAATACTGTATTTAGCACAAATACCGAAAAGTAGCAGAAATACTATAATTTAGCATAATAGTAATAACTTGCACAATTACAAATATGGACATGGTAAATGGCCTGTATTTATATAAGCGCTTTATGGTCCCTAAGGACCCCAAAGTGCTTTACATATCCAGTCATTCACCCATTCACACACTGGTGATGGCAAACTACGTTGTAGCCACAGCCACCCTGGGGCGCACTGACAGAGGTGAGGCTGCTGGACACTGGCGCCACCGGCCCTCTGACCACCACCAGTAGGCACACAATAAGATACACCCATAAAAGCTCTCTCTCTCTCTCTCTCTCTCTCTCTCTCTCTCTGTCACACACACACACACACACACACACACACACACACACACACACACACACACACACACACAGCAGCAGCAGCAGCAGAAGCAAGTGAACAAATAGGGGCTGTACATACAGTGTTTCCTGTATGTTTCTAGGTAGGTCAAAAAGCCTGGAGCTGCTTAATTTTAATCCACCAATCAGAAAGGCTATGTACTTTTCCCGCCAAAACAGGTGCACCTGTTTTTACACACATAACACAGAGACAGGATTTGTTCAGTCTATTTTTCATAGTGAGGACTCCTCTCAAACAAATGGCTATAATTTCCTAACCGTAGGGTCTAGAACAGTCATTCTTACACTGTTTTGTTCAGAAGAGATGGGGGATTGTCAAGTGTTGTGTGTTTAAAGTAAAAATATGAATTTGTAGAGATACATGACATGGATGAGTGGTTGACTTACAACCCATGAAAGCCCCAATATGGAAATTTGAATGTCTCAGCCGTCAGATGTGATGGGCTGGTTGGGAAGTCATGCATGACTTGATATGTCAATTTGAAAATTACAGTACTCACAGAGGATTGGCTCCCTGAGGAGCTGGCAGGAATACATAGAAATACTATGATTACCCAGAAATACTGCGTTTAGTAGAAATATTATGTTTTAGCACAAATACTATAAAATGGCTGAAATAGTATGATTTAGCACAAATGCTGTATTTAGCACAAATACTGAAAAGCAGCAGAAATGCTATGACTTAGCACAATAGTAATAACTGAAATAGAAAAATTGGAAAAGCAAAATGAACAGCTGAAAAATGCTGAACATTCTAAGGCTCCCTCAAATGTAATTGTTGAATGAAAAAAAAATCAGCAAAAAAAAAAAGTATAACAGTCACACAATCAAAAATATGGACACATATGGAAACACACATGCACAGAGAGACACAGGATCAAATTCAGTCAACCAGTCTAAATATATTGAATTTAAATCATACAATAAGATGCTCCCATAAAAAGCGCTCTCTCGCCTCTCTTTTCTCTCTCTCTCTGTCACACACACACACACACACACACACACACACACACACACACACACACACAGCAGCAGCAGCAAATAGCCTGGGAGCTGCTGAATTTGAATCCACCAATCAGAGAGGCTGTATACTTTTTCCCGCCAAAACAGGTGCAGCTGTTTTTACACACATGCAGCACAGAGACAGGATTTGTGCTGTCTATTTTTCATAGTGAGGATTCCCCTCAAACAAATGGCTATAATTTCCTAACCGTAGGGGCTAGAACAGTCATTCTTACACCGTTTTGTTCAGAAGAGATGGGGGATCTTAACGTATTGACAATTTATCATTACAATATGAATTATTGAAGATATTTGACTTCTAATGTACCATAACTGAGTAGAGGCAAAGCGAAAACTGCCTTGACATGCCCTCAAACAATGCTTTCTAACTCTAAATCTATTTGGAGTATCGATATCATTCTTTCACCGTAAGAGACAGCAGGCTTTGGTGAACAATCATGGAAATTTTCAGGTCTGTGTGGAAATCCATCAAAAGATATGACGAGAGAAAAAAGTGCCTCATTTCCAGAGTTTGAAATCTGAAGAAATCTGAGCGGGGATGAATTTCCTACCCTCAAACAAACCCAATTCATGGCCAAATGGTAATAGGTGAGAAAGAAATTCTTGAATTGTGAGCGTCAGGAGTGTCTGAAGATATATTGGCACAAGCCTCATGTCTTAACTTTGCTGCGTTGAGATATGGCGATTTGAAAATGCCTCTCATTAGAAATCCAGCGGTGATTTTGAACAAGCTCTCCATTGACTTTCTATGCAGTTTTCAGACTTTGTGTTGGTGTGAGGAGATTTGCCAAAATTCTATTATATAGAAATACTGTAATCAGCACATATACTGTAACATTTTAGAAATTCCTCCACTTAGTAGTAATACTATAACATAACACAAATGTTATGATGAGTTGAGCGGCTGGTACTCTGGTGCAGTCAGCACAATCTGGAGCTGAACACTCTTAAAACTGTAGAGATGACAGTGGACTTCAGGAGACATCCCTCAACTCTGCCACCCTCATCATATCAGACAGCCCTGTGTCGACTGTGGAGATCTTCAAGTTGCTGGGTACCACCATCTCCCAGGACCTGAAGTGGGAGACCAACATCACCTCCATCCTCAAAAAGACCCAGCAGAGGATGTACTTCCTGAGACAACTGGGGAAGTACAGTCTTCCACAGGAGCTGCTGATCCAGTTCTACACTGCAGTCATTGAGTCTGTCCTGTGCTCCTCCATCACAGTCTGGTATGGTGCAGCCACTAAACAGGACAGGTGCAGACTGCAGCGGACTCTGGCAGCAGCAGAAAGGATCATCGGCGGCCCCTGCCCTCCATCCAGGATCTGTACCTCTCAAGAACCAGGAAGCGGGCAGGGAAAATCATCACAGACCCCTCACACCCTGGACACAGACTTTTTGATCTGCTGCCCTCTGGCAGGCGGTACAGAAGCCTGCAGACCAGGACCACCCGACACAGGAACAGTTTCTTTCCCTCACCATCTCCCTTCTAAACAGTTGAACTGTCACACTGCTCCCCACTGCCAGACTGCAACTGCACCTTATGTACATTCTGTAGTATTCATTCCACCTCATTTCATTTCTGTATTTTATGTATATACGTTTAGATTAGTTATTTATAGTTGGTTTACACAGCTTTGTGTATGTATGTGTATGCATGTGTAATGTATATATAGATACGTGTGTGTGTGGGTGCGTGTGTGTGTGTGTGTGTGTGAGATTTACATTGCTGTGCTCGAGAGCCACCATCTACGGGCGAAATTCCTTGTATTTGTCTGCACATATACTTGGCCAATAAACACGATTCTGATGATTTGGCACAAAACCATGATTTGGCAAAAATACTATGATTGAGCAGAAATACTATGATTGAGCAGAAGTACTAAGATGTAGTAAAAGTACTTTGATTTAAGAGAAATCAATTATGGAGGAGTAATACTTTAAAATGGGAGAAATATTGATACACACACATATTCACAGAGCCTAAAGGGAAGAGTATTTGTGCCATGGAGTGTTAAGAAGAATCTGAGGTCCATATTAGAAAAGCTGGTAAAAAGTTTGCAGAATTGTAATAAATGATGAATATGAATTAGTGGTCTGTGATAGTGTATTAATTTGTAGGGCAAAAAAACATATTGTCCAAGGTGGAGTTGAACCCCCGACCTTTGTGTTGCAGACCTGTGTCATTACCAGCTGCGCCACTGGGAAAGACAGTGGGCTCTTGGGAAACAGGGTGATGAGCAGTCAGAATTAGATCGCAGTGAGAGGCAAGGCGCCGTTTTTGGAGTTACAAAGCGTCGTGTAACTCAAAAACTAGGTGGACTAGAAGCATAATTCTTGTACTGGGTGAATCAGCGGACTTTGGTGTACTTTGACTGCGATTTTCATTGCTCTTTGTACATCCGTCGCTGAGATATGACGAGAGAAGAAAGCGGCAGACCTCAGATATGATTGGCTGGGGAGCTGGCAGAAATATATAGTAATAGTGTGATTAAGCATAAATACTACATTTAGCAGAAATACTATATTAAGCACAAATCCTATAAAAGCAGAAATACTATATTAAGCACAAATCCTATAAAAAGCAGAAATACTATATTAAGCAATATAAATATCCTATAAAATCCTATAAAAAGCAAAAATACTGTAATATGATTTGGTAGAAAAACTATAATTAATCAGAAATACTATATTGGGCAGAAATACTATATTTAGCACAAATCTTATAAAATAACAGAAATAGTATGATTCAGCACAATAGTAATAACTTAAACAGAAAAATTGGAAAAGCAAAATGGACAGCTGAAAAATGCTGAACATGCTAAGGGTCCTTCAAATGTACTTGTTAAATGAAAAAAAACTCAGAAAAAAAGTGTAACAGTCACACAATCACAAATATGGACACATATGGAAACACACATGCAGAGAGACACACACAGGATCAAATTCAGTCAACCAGTCTAAATATATTGAATTTAAATCATACAATAAGATGCTCCCATAAAAACTCTGTCTCGCCCTCTCTCTCTCTCACTCACACACACACACACACACACACACACACACACACACACACACACACACAGGAGAGAGAGGAGCAAGTTTCTAGGTCATTCAAGCAGCCTGGGAGCTGCTAAATTTGAATCCACCAATCAGAGGCTGTGTACTTTTTCCCGCCAAAACAGGTGCAGCCGTTTTACACACACTCAGAACAGAGAGGCAGGATTTTTGCAGTCTATTTCTCATAGTGAGGATTCCTCTCAAACAAATGGCCATAATTTCCTAACCGTAGGGGCTAGAACGGTCATTCTTACACCGTTTTGTTCAGAAGAGATGGGGGAATCTTCAAGTGTTGACAATTTATCATTAAAATATGAATTATTGAAGATATTTGACTTGTAATGCACCATAACTGAGTAGAGGCAAGCGAAAACTGCCTTGACTTGCCCTCAAACAACGCTTTCTAACTCTAAATCTATTTGGAGTATCGATATCATTCTTTCACCGTAAGAGACAGCAGGCTTTGGTGAACAGTCATGGAAATTTTCAGGTCTCTGTGGAAATCCAAAAAAAAAGATATGACGAGAGAAAAAGTTGTTCATTTCAGAGTTTGAAATCTGAAGAAATCTGAGCGAAGGACGAATTTCCTACCCTCAAACAAGTCTAACTCATTTCAGAACGGTAATAGGTGAGAAAAAAATTCTTGAATTGTGAGCGTCAGGGTGTCTGAAGATATATCGGGGACAAGCCTCATGTTTTAACTTAACCGTTAAGGAGATATGGCGATTCGAATATGCCTGTCATTACAGAAATCAGCGATGATTTTGAACAAACTCTCCATTGACTTTCTATGGAGAGTTTTCCGACTTTTAATGTTGGTCTGAGGAGATTTGCCAAAATTCTATAAATCTCACAACAATGATGGTGACATTTTCTGAAAGCCAGCAAAAATACCTACGTTTTGATGTATAATTTGTGGAAGTTGAGTGAAAATTGAGCAAGTAGCAAGAAGTTGTTGGGACATGAAGAAGACTGCGAAACCTACAGTGGCACACTGGAAGCCAAGTGCATAGCAACCATAACAACGCATGTATGTTTTTGTGAAAAATCACAAAA